>NW_019944431.1:53695-73070 GCF_002910315.2 Salvelinus sp. IW2-2015 | reverse complement strand
AAATAGCGCCACGTAGCATTGTCACCAATCAGATGGTGACGCCACGCATTCCTGCTCTGAGACATAAGTAGTTGCCCCTTGCTCTGCAAGGGCCGTCGAGGCTCTTTGTGGAGCGAGCAGGGGTAAAACGACGCTTCGTTAGGTCGTCGTCCACTGTGTTGATGGGCACCAACTAGGTAGTGCGAAGACAAGGGTCCCTAGGTAACGACTAAGAGAACAAACAAAAAACGTGACACAACTCCTGCCCGACAGG
The DNA here is from genome assembly GCF_002910315.2 of Salvelinus sp. IW2-2015. Lineage (NCBI taxonomy): Eukaryota > Metazoa > Chordata > Actinopteri > Salmoniformes > Salmonidae > Salvelinus > Salvelinus sp. IW2-2015. Next base: position 72,817 of record NW_019944431.1, on the reverse strand, counting down.
GAGGTCCGGTGGTGATGGATCCGGTGTCTATTAATACGCCTTAGGACTGGTTACATACTGATTGTACATAGTCCTCAATCCAAGAAGACCGAGAACAAAAGGCTTGCGCAGGGGATCCTTGCCCTCCTCCCTGATACTGAGAGAACCCAATATTAGGTATGATAGTACAAAACATCGAGAAACAGCTAACTAAACGTCACAAGACACACAACATAGAACTATCTTGGCACCTCACACGTCAGCACACGTGTCACTGAAACCAAACACTAAAACAAACGCCAAAAGACCAACTAAATGTCTAATCAACACTTGGTCAGGACCAACGCTGACTCAAGACAAAGAACCACATCGCAATGAAAAGAAACGCATAATAGTCTGGCTGTTGAACAGCTAGTGATGGTAACTTCAGTGTTTGTGTCCTGTCTCGGTCCCACTGCCATAATCTAAGGCACCGAGCATCCGTATGCCAGTCACAAATTGCACAAAATTAACATTTAAACCTTCATAGGATAACTTTAATATGCACTTATGGCACAACCTGTTAAAGGAGCAGAACATCGACATTTCAGCGCGGATCTGTAATCTTTATGAAATAACATTTTCGGAGAAACTAAATAACTCCAAATTCAATACTGCCAACGAGGAGTTCTCACGGTGAAAAAGCAATACAGGCAACACGAAACGTTTATAAATTTCGATTTCTAAGTTGAACCGAAAGGCTGATTATTGGTCAGTGAGAAAACCTTTATTCACAACGATGTATTCAGGCAAAAGAAGACTACTTATAGACAGAACAAGATTAAATCCCCTTTCCACAACATTGAAACTAACTACTTTCCTTACATTTTTGCGAATAACGGAAACATTGTGATGAATTTGATATTGTTATCTTCTAAGACTTTGTTGACTGAGTGAAACGTTTAAGACATAAGAGTTGTCCAAATCTTTGGCAAGTAAGAAACCAAAATAAAGTCTTATTAAATATGAGCTTACATTCCACATTTGAAGCTACTGTCTCATAAAGACTTCCCATAATAAAAAACGGAGTCCTGTGCCAATCACACCTGCATATATGGTCATCGTGTACAAAGCTAAATGCAAATTGACACTCCACTAGCACGACAATATATTAGGGGCTTTGATGACCTGCTTGTATGGGCTAAAAATAACCTAAGATTTAAGTCATTATTCGAAAAGTAGCAATAACACTGTAGATATTACCAGAGGCTAGACCTGCGGTAATGCTCTTACAAAAATCACCATCTACAAACCACTGATCAAGAAACCGCGTGCACTTTAACAACCGCCTTTAACCTGGTTGAATTGGTGAATTCTTACCATATGTAGTCATTCAACAGTCTAGAATAAATCTATGTTGTAATATCTATGGGTGCTTGGCGCCTAGCTGGGATTTATTATGTTATGTTTGTTCTAATCAACTCTAGTGTGTGCGTATCATATTATCTATGTTGTAACATACTTGAATTAGTGTAAATCGTAGGGGTCTGTGGTCTTTAACATGGTTAAGTTTCTTAATGCAAATTTAGTGGAGTATTACATCTTATGTTGTAACTGATACAATTATTAATGGGGGCTGTAAGGCCCTATGGTAATATGTTCTTTATTGCATATGCGTTGCTAATATTAACTGAATAGTATGTAATCTATGTTGTAGGGCAATTCTGGGGTCCTGTAACTGTAAATGTCTTAACTAATTATAGCATGTCACAATCTATGCTTGAGTAAATATCTATTTTGTAATATTTAGTTGTGAGGGCACACTATGTTTAAATTTATGGGTGTGTCACCAATAATACTTGCGTATAGTTGGTAATATTTATGTTCTGTTACATATCTACGTCAAAATCGTACTCGAATATAGATCTTAATAGGGTGGTAAGACCATCTATGCTGTTGTGTGTAATTAGTCTCTATTGCTTAATTTAGATATTATTCTACATAGTTCTTAGAATAATATCGTGGATGGAAAATGTATGTTTCCGTATACATATTTATGTTGTAGAGAGAGTTGAGTTGTGTAATCTCATTTTATGAATAGCATAATTCTATGTTGCACACTGATATATGTATGTTGGAAGTGGCTTTCTATGTGGGTCAATATCTTGCATGGTGTAGTAGATTACTCCTAATGTTTGAGTAGCGTTCATATATTATGATGTAATAATCTATGTTGAGAAATTACTATATGTTGTAATAATCGGTGGCTAGGGTCTTGATACACTTGAGGCTATATGGCTCTTCAATAGCGTATTCAACATCCTGTTTGAGTTGTTATATAATCTAGGGGTCTGTTAAGGCACCATATTTAATGTTCGTGAGAAGTTCATTAGTGTTCGTATCAAATAATCTTAGCTGGTTTGCAATGATCTACTTATGTAATATTATGATATGTATGTAGAATGGTGAGCCTAGGTCTACTGTTAAGGTAATGATATGTGGTACTTTTGCATATTATGATGACATATCCACAACTAGATTATTGATAAGGGAGGTCTATCTAGGGCCTACTGGTTTATGGTATCTATTCAATTCATGCAATTCACTGTTGTTAAATATACTTGATAATGATGTGGATATCTATGTTGTCAAATCTATGTTGGGTGGACATTAGGGTCCTCATACTTGGTTGGTATATTCGTTCTTCACAATAATGGCTCGATGTACACACTATAGTATTATTATGGTTGTAAATCGTAGGGTCTGTCTAGTTGGTATGTACTTACAATAAGCTATTAATTCACGACTTGAATTCGTAATAAATCTATGTGTAATACTATGTTGTGAAGGGGCTAGGTCATTACTCTGTGTAAAATGTGTTGTAATATCTTTTGCTTGGATATGTTAAGCAATTCACTATGAATTCTTATGATAATATCTAGGTGGGCTAGGGCAACTGGTATGTCTTTAAATAGCTACTACACATTTTTATGTGGATTATAGAGGGACATTGCGTGACTGCTTGGGTTTGTGTTCTAATCAATATAATCTATATTGTCATAATTCACTAATCATCTGAGATATAGTTGTAATCTATGTTAGTCAAGTCTAATCGGGGTGCTTGTGAGGCACCTTAATCTATGTTTTATGTTGCGATATTTATGTTGCAAATTCTATGTTGTAATATCTAATGTTTTAACATTTATGTGTAAATCTCTACAATGTAGCATATCAACACTGTATATATGTTGTAAATATTTTGGTTATGGCTGGGCCTATCTGGTAATGTATTAGCAAAATCTAGCATTTCACTGTTTAGTAATTAAAAAGGTCTATGTTTGGAGAGGGGCCTACAGCAAGTATGTATTCTTCAAGTATAATGTGCATTCATCAACATGATTAGTAATAATTCATATGGTAAATAGGATCATTCTCTCTTAACTACTTGGGGTATAAGTCACTTCATGCATTGTTTAAAATTTACAATTGGCGATGTAGAGCAAATGGTGATCAATTGGATAAAGTAACATTGCATAAGAGTCCAATATGATTATAAACACTTAATTAGTTTGTATTTAATTGCACATCTTTAAAAATGTATTTGATAGATAATCTAATGTCTAATAATTTATATAATATCTTTGTCTTAGACCGCGCTAAACAACAATAGAATATACAAGACATAATCTAGTTGAAAATTATGGTGACAAAGTAACAGTTTAAGAATAACTGTATATTTAGTTAATAGTTATTGACAACAATATGTGAATGAGCGATGTTTGATAATATCTATGGTTTGTACTAATCTACTGTTGTCCAGCCATAATAAGCGAGATCAATTGCTCGGGCCAAGTTGGTGCGCGCACGTTTGCGATAATTTATGTTGTAAATCTACTATGGTTGAGCTTTGTAATATCCTATGTTGTTCACCAATCAAGATCTTAGGTGTGAATACAGGCCTCTGGTGAAATTTGCCAAACTAAGGTATGCTTGTTGATGATGACACCTCTTGCAATATGATAGATGCACAGTAACTCTTAGATGTAATACCTTAGCGTTGTCGGTTCAACTCAGGCAATTTTAGTAGATCAGTCATTCTCAAATGAAAAAATGTCCTATTTTACCTGTATGCATGTCATGGTTAGATATATCTATTCTTGGGTCAGTTAATTCTATGCTTTGTTCAAATTAGTATTACCGTTATGTATTTAACGTAAAATCTATTGAGTTTGAATTAGAGGGTCGGGTAGAATTCATGATTAGCTAACTGATTTTTAAACGAAATATGCATTCCCTTAATTTCCGGTCAATACACAATCACTCCTTGTCATAGAACTGTGTAATTATCATAATTTCTTGAACTGTTATGTTTAATAGTAAACTCTAAGTGTTTCGTTACTGTGACTAGATTTTACTTGTTTGTACTATGCTGAACTGTTTTCTTTTAAATGCTGTGATGTAAGTTCTTAAATCCTTGGTGTGGTCATTTGATATTTCTATTTCGTTTGTGTAACTGTTCTTATACTCCTTAGATAATGGTTATTAACTTCTTATGTCTAGATAAAATTAGTCTATCTGTTCTCGTTGAGATACTTCTCTTCTATGTGAAATATGTCCTTGTTTGTAATACTTCATAAGATACTTTGTGATCTTAATCTTGTAAATTAGTTTGTGTTGTTAAAACATCGTCTTCATTGTCTAGAGCGACTTCGCCTATGCTATAGAGAACTGTTTTTGCTATATGGAAAACTAGTTTTCTTATGCATACTGAGATTTGGAATTCACTTCATACGGTAACTGTCTTGTTAAGGCAGTGAAACCGTGTTTTTATCTAGAAGGTTCATACTCTCAGAACTGTGTTTTGTTGAGATGGGTGTGTTTTACATAGAAGCTGGAGCTATTCACTTACAGTAACTGTTTCTTCTGCGAAATACTGTTTTTCTAGACTTGTTTATATAAGAACTGGTTTTTTCTAGAATGTGTTTTTCTATCACACGTCGTTCTTCAGTTAACTTGGCCTGTCTTAGAAGACTGTTCGTGTATTATAGACTATGAGTTCTCATTGCATCTCAGAAGCCGCGCATTCCTCTAGAACTGGTTTTCTGTAACTGGTCTTAACTAGAACGAGTATTTCTTGGTCGACGCAACCGATAGACCCCTCTTTCCGCTTGTAATCTCCTCTTGTGAACTTACAATGTAGTATTTACTGTCTAGCTAAGAATCTGCTCTTTTGCTATATTTTAATCGTTATTGATGCTAATAGTATATCCTTTCTATCTCATAAAACATCCGGGATTAAAATAACACTGGGGCTGATTAATACCGGGTTATAAACACGGGTGATTAATACACGGGTGATTAAAACAGGGTCATTTAAACACGGGTCCATTTAAAACACGGGTCATTAACACGGGTGATTAATACGCCGGGTTATTTTAAAAAACACGGGTGAATTTATACATTGGGTGATTAAAAACACGGGTGGATTAAAGAACACTGCAGTCAGGATAAGAGATGTTCCCCAGTTGCTGAGGCAGTTAGAATCAGCAGGACCTGCTCAGTCCCTAATATCTCAATGTAATATTCCATTCTGAGCCATCGTCAGTAAAGTATGATCTGCCAATGATTAGTTATTTCTGTGTAATAGGCAGAGTTTTTGCCTCTTGGCCATCGGCTTTCTATTGTAAAGTCTTAGTTGATTCACATAGATTTTTTATTTAGAGGATAAAATATCCACCTTACTCTCTCACGTCCCTACTGTCCTGACCTTTTTAGACTCATGCAACCACTAGATTTTAATTGAGCCGTAACTGGTATTGTATTGACAAGCAAGAGTTATGAGCAAGAAGACCGTGCGGTTTTTATAGTCAGCCTGAGCCCAAAAAATATGCATGATGTTTTCTGAAACATGCATCAGCTTTCAGATTCGTCCATATGGCACTTTGGGAAAAAAACAGATAAATGAATAGTCCAATTTTAAGCCCAGTGCGCGCGGTCGTAAAAATATGCTGAGGAGTTTTTATAATACATCGTGGTCACTAATAAACTGGGAGGGCAAGGTGCTCGGCGAGAAGAGGAAAAGTGTAGGCGGAAGGCTTAGGGCTGAATTATAGGATCGAGAGATGGATTTCTAGTTCTCCTGTCTTCAATCTCATCATCATTCCTCCTTAGCAGACAACTGAGTTGTGACCCTTATGTACAGGTACACACTCCAATTAGACAAGGATAAACTCAGAGTAGGGAGATCAGCAACATCCGATTGTATGTATCAGGGTAACATTCCCTCGCTAATTCTAGACACGTCAACATAGCAGATCTAGAACAAGATATACAACTACTCAGAAGTTAGAAGTGAACATTCGATCAGATTAGACAGGAACCATCCCCAGATTAGAGCAGGAAACAGGCCAGACGAATTGACAGGGAACATCCAATTCCAGATCAGGAACATCCAGGTATTGAGACCAGCTATCATCCGATTACGAACACAGTAACCATTCCGATTAGACAGGACATCCTGATTAGGACAGGAACATCCTGGATTAGACAGGAAATGATGATTAAAAAAACGGAGGAAACAGACCTAGATATAGACAGGCAACATCCGTATTGGAGACAGTAACACGCTCTGCATTCCTCTCGACAGTAAATCCTGATCTCGACAAGTAACATCCTGATTCTGACAGTAACATCGTTGATGTCGAGCAGTAAACACCTGATTTGAACCAGTAACTCAGATTAGACAGGAAATCTGATTGGAGCAGTAAACATCCAGCATTAGACGTAACATCGCCCCCTCCTTTGAACTGATTTTTCACAGTGACGAGGCTCAGCTGCATTTTTATCAGAGGTGAACAGCCCTGATCTTGGACAGTAACATCACCATCCTGATCTGCTGACAAGTTAACATCCTGATTTGACAGTAACACCAGATTAGACAGTAAATCCCTGATTTGACAGCTACATCTTGATTTGAACAGTAACACCGGCTGATTGACAGTAACATCCTGATTTGGACCAAAGTAACATCCTGATTTGAACTCGACATGGCACCAAGAGCACCAACATTCAACCTCTATTGCAGGATTTGTTCTGAACAGTGGTTACAAAAGAAAGGTCCTAGAAGTTGTTATACATGTGATTATAACTGTTGCTCATACACTCACTAGGCGATGAAACGACTATCAATGCACTATAACACAAAAATAACCTCTATTGTTGCCCACCAATATCTCTACAGCAATCTACACTTTGAACAATAAGGAGACGTCTCGAGCTTCCGCATGATATTGACGCGAGGGCTTCGAGAATCCTCGACAACGAGAAGGGACCAGAGCTACCTGGGCCCGTCCCATGGGGCACTGTGACCGAATTCCCAGAGTGTGGAGACCAGGTCGAACGGCGCGACACTCCCACTCGCAGCCGCGATTTCCTTTGCCGACGAATAGCCTATCCGAGGGGGTGGCAAACGTGCTGGCATGGTGGGAGCTGGAGGGATTGATACTAAGACCCCCGAGGAGACATGGCGAAGGATCTCCGCAATGCGGAGCCGCGGCATCAGAGCGCGCGACCCTGCCGACGGACGCTCGGCGCAGGGGACGAGCGTGGTTCCTGTCATAGGTCAACCGCCAGTCCCAGCTGACGAGCTCGCCTTGACCATCAACCAACAATGAGGGCGGGGTTGCTTCCTCCGGTAAAGGAGGGGGGCGGGGGGGTATGGCCTTACTCGATAAACGAGAGATGGTTCGTGATCAGATGGACAGTGAGAGGGAACGAGCATGGACCAAGACTCAAGTCGGTGCCTGCTTGTCGACGACGCATGGCATGGGGATGATGGGAGGTCTTGATGGCCGGCCAGGGCGCCAGAGATGGTGTGGTGGCCCACTCGGTGCCCTGAGCGTACTCGGAAGGCCGGGGGGTTGAGCGTGGCCAGGAGGCCAGGATCCGGCCGCCTCAGGGATGGGACGATCGGGCGCGTGGGTGGGAGGCCGCGGGGGGTCGAGACTTGCAGGTGGCAAGGCGCGAAAGGGAGGGAGAAGGGAGCAGTTGAAGAGCGCTGCTGCGCCAGGGGGGAGGGAGAATTGGGGGGTTGGCAGGCAGGGAGATTGAGGGGTTCTCCTCGGCCCTCCCCGAGTGGCAGGAGAGGCCATGGCGGGGGAGGGCGGGGGGGGGGGCCTCGTGCGCGGGGAGCGCGGTGGTTGGCGGAGGAGGCGGGCGGGTCTGGCGGGGAGGGGGGGGGGTGGGGGGAGGAGGGTGGGGGTGGAGGAGGGGGAGATGGGGGGTTGAGGTGGGCGGAGGGAAGGGAGATGGGGAGGGGTTGCGGTTGAGGTGGCAGGAGGAGGGAGGATGGGGTTGAAGTGGCAGGGAGTGCGGAGGAGAGGGAGGAGAATGGGGGGGTTGAGGTACCAGGAGGGAGGGAGGTCAACGAGGCTGACGCCATGCCGGGGCGCCGATTGGCTTGAGCGTCTGGCACATCAGGCATGACTGGTCGGGCGGGTTGCGACGGTCGTGCCAGGGAGGTACGGGGACGATGACGGGGGGGCGAGGATCCTGAGGTGTGGCAGGTAGGTGATGGAGGTTTGGAGATGGGGGGCGTTGAGGTAGCAGGGGAGTGGAGGGAGATGGTCGGGGGAGCGGAGCAGGGATGGGAGGAGGATGGGGGGGTATTGAGGTGGCAGGGAGGGAAGGGAGAAGGGGACGGAGTTGAGGTGGCCCGCCTGCGTCCCTGCCGCTGGTCCCTGCAGCCTCACACCCCCTTCTCCCTCCCCGGCCACCCGCCAGTCTCCCTTCCCTCCGCCATGGACCCACGCAGCTTCCGCTGCCTCTCACAGGCCTCCCATCTCCCTGCCGCTGCAACCCCACCATTCGTCCCTCCTCCCTGCCACCCGATCAACTCTCCCTTCTCCCTCCTCCCTGCCACCTCAACCCCCCATCTCCCTCCCTGGCTGCACCTCAACCCCCCCTTCTCCCTCCCCCTGTCACCCCCCATCTCCTCCCTGCCACCTCAAGCCCTCCTCTCCTGCCAGCTCAACGCCCCATCTCCCTCCCTCCCTGCCGCCCTGCCACCCCTCATCGTCCTCCCTCCCACTCCCCATTCCTCCTCCCTGCCACTCAACTCCCCCCATCTCCCTCCCTCTCTGTCACCTCAGCCCTCATCAGGAGTGGGTTGTTGCTGTAGATGTGAACAATAAGTTATTTTTTGTAGTGATGAAGTCGTTCATCGCCAGTAGCAACAGTATAATCACATGTATAACAACTTTCTAGGACCTTTCTTTTGGTAACCACTGTTCAGAACAAATCTCTAATAGAGGTTGAATTTGGTTGGTGCCATGTCGACTGTCAAATCAGGATGTTACTGTCAAATCAGGATGTTTCTGTCAAATAGGTGTACCTCAGATGTTACTGTCAAATCAGGATATTACTGTCTAATCTGGATGTTACTGTCAAATCAGGATGTTACTGTCAAACAGGATGTTACTCAATGGATTTACTGTTAAATCAGGATGTTACTGTAAATCAGGATGTTACTGTCTAATCTGGATGTTACTGTCAAATCAGGATGTTACTGTCTAATCTGGATGTTACTGTCAAATCAGGATGTTACTGTCTGAATCAAAGATGTTACTGTCAGATCAGGATGTTACTGTCTGAATCAGGATGTTACTGTCAAAGGATTGTCTAAGGATGTTCCTGTTCAATCAGGATGTCTAATCAGGTTTCCGGATGTTTCCTGTCTAATCAGAGTTGTATCGAATGTTTTCCTGTCTAATCAGCGATGTTCTGCGGATTTCTTTGGATGTTCCTGTCTAATCAGGATGTTCCTGTCTAATCTGGATGTTCCTGTCTAATCTGGATGTTCCTGTCTAATCTGGATGTTCCTGTCTAATCTGGATGTTACTGTCTAATCTGGATGTTACTGTCTAATCAGGATGTTACTGTCTAATCTGGATGTTACTGTCTAATCTGGATGTTACTGTCTAATCTGGATGTTACTGTCATGGACACGGTTCAAGGACGAACAGAGAACAGAAATCCTCCCTGACATCTCTAACCCACCGGCACATTTTCTCTCTCGAGCCCCCCCCCCGTTATTAGCCAGATTATTATTAAAATCCCTATTTAGACCGGCCCACTGGGCTTAAAATGGACTATCTTATCTGTTTTTTTTCCCAAAGTGCCATATGGACCATCTGAAGCTGATGCAGTTTGAGAAACTATGCATATTTCTTTTGCTCAGGCTGACTATAAACCGTACGGTCTTCTTGTCATAATCTCTGCTTGTCAAATACATATACCAGTTACGGCTAATTAAAATCAGTGGTATGATGGTCTGAAAGGTCAGGACAGTAGGGACGGTGAGAGAGTAAGGTGGATATTTTATCCCTTAAATAAAATCATGTGAATCACTAAGACTTACAATAGAGCCATGGCCAAGAGGCAAAACTCTGCCTATACACAGAAATAAACTAATCATATGCAGATATACTTTACTGTAACGATGGCTCAATGAATGTGAATATTACATGAGATATTAGACTGAGCAGGTCCTGCTGATTCTAACCTGCTTAGCAACTTGATACCATCTGTTATCCTGACTGCAGTGTTTTAATCACCCGTGTTTTAATCACCCATGTTTAAATCACCCGTGTTTAAATAACCCGCGTATTAATCACCCGTGTTTAAATGACCCGTGTTTAAATGACCCGTGTTTAAATGACCCGTGTTTTAATCACCCGTGTATTAATCACCCGTGTTTAAATAACCCGTGTATTAATCACCCGTGTTTTAATCACCCGTGTTTTAAGAAGAGTTTCTTAATAACAGTTCTAGAAGAGCAGTTCTAGAAGAATTACAGAAGAAGAGTTACAGAAGAAGGGTTTCGGTTCTCAAAGAACAGTTCTAGAAGAACAGTTACAGAAAAACAGTTCTAGAAGAATGGTTCTAGAAGAACAGTTACGAACAGTTTCAGAAGAGCACTTACTGAAGAACAGTTATAGAAAAACACATCTAGAAAAACAGTTCTAGATAAACACATCTAGAAAAACAGTTCTAGAAGAACAGTTACTGAAGAACAGTTCTAGAAAAACACATCTAGAAAAACAGTTCTAGATAAACAGTTCTAGATAAACAGTTCCTGAAGAACAGTTCCTGAAGAACAAATCTAGAAAAACAGTTCTAGAAAAACAGTTCTAGAAGAGCAGTCGCAGAAGAACAGTTACAAACATTTACAGAAGAACAGTTCTAGAAGGACAGTTCCAGAAGAGAAGTTACAGAAGAACATTTCTAGAAGAACATTTCTGGAAGAACAGCCACAGAAGAACAGCCACAGAAGAACAGTCACAGAAGAACAGTCACAGAAGAACAGTCACAGAAGAACAGTACTAAAATAACAGGTCTAGAAGAACAGTTCTAGAGGTGATGTGTGGGAATAGGGATGCATATTTCGGTAAATGTTGCTACTGACTAACCGACCCTCATTAACTAGTTAACAAACGGTTACATTTGAAGTGACCCAGAAAATACAATGCYTGCATACAAGGAATGGACATTTTTCATTWYAAAGATGTTCATTCCCGAGTGACGCAGCGGTCTAAGGTTACTGCATCTCAGTGCAAGAGGTGTCACTACAGTACCTAGTTCAAATCCAGGCTGTATCACACCTAGCTGTGATTGGGAGTACCATAGGGTGGCGCACAATTGGCCCAGCATTGTCCGCTTTTGGCTGGAGTAGGCCGTCATTGTAAATAATAATTTGTTCTTAACTGACTTGCCTATTTAAAACAAGTTGTTGTTTCATTTTGTTTAGCATTAGACTATAATTATTTGATCTATTTTTAGGGATTAAAATAATGAATGTAATCTTGCTTATTGACAATGTTTGCCATGTCCCTGCTCAGCCATAATGTAATGTACAGTAGGAGCCCCTATATCAGTGTGAATGCTATTGAAGACATACCAGTAGGCCCAGCCCCTATATCAGTGTGAATGCTATTGAAGACATACCAGTAGGCCCAGCCCCTATATCAGTGTGAATGCTATTGAAGACATACCGTAGGGCTAGCCCTGAATATCAGTGTGAGTGCTATTAGAACGCCATCACAGTAGACCTAGCCCCTATATCAGTGTGAATGCTATTGAAGACATACCAGTAGGAGCCCCTATATCAGTGTGAATGCTATTGAAGACATACCAGTAGGCCCAGCCCCTATATCAGTGTGAATGCTATTGAAGACATACCAGTAGGCCCAGCCCTATATCAGTGTGAATGCTATTGAAGACATACCAGTAGACCCAGCCCCTATATCAGTATGAACGCTATTGAAGACATACCAGTAGGCCTAGCCCCTATATCAGTGTGAACGCTATTGAAGACATACCAGTAGACCCAGCCCCTATATCAGTATGAACGCTATTGAAGACATACCAGCAGGCCCAGCCCCTATATCAGTGTGAATGCTATTGAAGACATACCAGTAGGCATAGCCCCTATATCAGTGTGAATGCTATTGAAGACATACCAGCAGGTCTAGCCCCTATATCAGTGTGAATGCTATTGAAGACATACCAGTAGGCCCAGCCCCTATATCAGTGTGAATGCTATTGAAGACATACCAGTAGACCCAGCCCCTATATCAGTATGAACGCTATTGAAGACATACCAGTAGGCCTAGCCCCTATATCAGTGTGAACGCTATTGAAGACATACCAGTAGACCCAGCCCCTATATCAGTATGAACGCTATTGAAGACATACCAGCAGGCCCAGCCCCTATATCAGTGTGAATGCTATTGAAGACATACCAGTAGGCATAGCCCCTATTCAGTGTGAATGCTATTGAAGACATACCAGCAGGTCTAGCCCCTATATCAGTGTGAATGCTATTGAAGACATACCAGCAGGCCAGCCCCTATATCAGTGAGAATTGCTATTGAAGACATACCAGCAGGCCCAGCCCCTATATCAGTGTGAATGTAAGCCATTTAACAAACTATAATGGACTAATATTGGAATTTTAGTTAAGTTCCAGTCAATTCAGAAAGTAAACCAAATCATAATTTTCGCGTTATTGAAAATGTTAGAATTAGAATGTTTGTGTACTTCCTGAATACAGTTCGTTGTTGAATATTTTACTGACAAAATACAGTTCAACTTTAGAAATGAAATTAAAAGTTGTTTATTTTCACCGTAACTCAGTGGCCAGTAAAATGTTTATTAAATTACAGGAAATTTCTTTAACAGGTTTGTGCCATAAGTGCATATAAAGTATCCTATAAGTTTAAATGTAATTGCAAGTGAGGCATGCCAGCTTAATTAGCAGGACAGGACACAAAAAGTACCATCATATTGTATTCACACCACTTGAGTTTTTCACATTGTCTTGTCTTAGAGTCACGTTCTGACCATAGTTCTTGTGTCTTTTGCTTGTTTTAGTGTTGGTCAGGACGTGAGCTGGGTGGGTATTCTATGTTGTGTGTCTAGTTTGTCTGTTTCTATGTTTGGCCTAATATGGTTCTCAATCAGAGGCAGATGTTTTGTGTTGTCTCTGATTGGGAATCATATGTAACAGTATAACTTTAAACCGTCCCCTCACCCCGACCTCGGGCGCGAACCAGGGACCCTCTGCACACATCAACAACTGAACACCCACGAAGCGTCGTTACCCATCGCTCCACAAAAGCCACGGCCCTTGCAGAGCAAGGGGCAACCCTACTTATGTCTCAGAGCAAGTGACGTAACTGATTTGAAATTGCTACTAGCGCGTACACGCTAACTAGCTAGCCATTTCACATCCGTTTCACTCACCCCCCTTTCGACCTCCTCCTTTTCCGCAGCAACCAGTGATCCGGGTCAACAGCATCAATGTAACAGTATAAACTTTAAACCGTCCCCTCACCCCGACCTCGGGCGCGAACCACGGGACCCTCTGCACACATCAACAACTGACACCCACGAAGCGTCGTTACCCATCGCTCCACAACAGCCGCAGCCCTTGCAGAGCAAGGGGCAACCCTACTTATGTCTCAGAGCAAGTGACGTAACTGATTGAAATGCTACTAGCGCGTACCCGCTAACTAGCTAGCCATTTCACATCCGTTACACATACACTGCTCAAAAAAATAAAGGGAACACTTAAACAACACAATGTAACTCCATGTCAATCACACTTCTGTGAAATCAAAACTGTCCACTTAGGAAGCAACACTGATTGACAATAAATTTCACATGCTGTTGTGCAAATGGAATAGACAAAAGGTGGAAATTATAGGCAATTAGCAAGACACCCCCAAAAAAGGAGTGATTCTGCAGGTGGTGACCACAGACAACTTCTCAGTTCCTATGCTTCCTGGCTGATGTTTTGGTCACTTTTGAATGCTGGCGGTGCTTCACTCTAGTGGTAGCATGAGACGGAGTCTACAACCCACACAGTGGCTCAGGTAGTGCAGTTCATCCAGGATGGCACATCGTGCGAGCTGTGGCAAAAAAGGTTTGCTGTGTCTGTCAGCGTAGTGTCCAGAGCATGGAGGCGCTACCAGGAGACAGGCAAGTACATCAGGAGACGTGGAGGAGGCCGTAGGAGGGCAACAACCCAGCAGCAGGACCGCTACCTCCGCCTTGTGCAAGGAGGTGCATTCTGCCAGAGCCCTGCAAAATGACCTCCAGCAGGCCACAAATGTGCATGTGTCTGCTCAAACGGTCAAGAAACAGACTACATGAGGGTGGTATGAGGGCCCGACGACCACAGGTGGGGGTTGTGCTTACAGCCCAGCACCGTGCAGGACGTTGGCATTTGCCAGAGAACACCAAGATTGGCAAATTCGCCACTGGCCCTGTGCTCTTCAGATGAAAGCAGGTTCACACTGAGCACATGAGCACATGTGACAGAGTCTGGAGACGCCGTGCGAGAACGTTCTGCTGCCTGCAACATCCTCCAGCATGACCGGTTTTGGCGTGGGTCAGTCATGGTGTGGGGTGGCATTTCTTTGTGGGCCGCACAGCCCTCCATGTGCTCGCCAGAGGTAGCCTGACTGCCATTAGGTACCGAGATGAGATCCTCAGACCCCTTGTGAGACCATATGCTGACACATGCACATTTGTGGCCTGCTGGAGGTCATTTTGCAGGGCTCTGGCAGTGCACCTCCTTGCACAAAGGCGGAGGTAGCGGTCCTGCTGCTGGGTTGTTGCCCTCCTACGGCCTCCTCCACGTCTCTCTGATGTACTGGCCTGTCTCCTGGTAGCGCCTCCATGCTCTGGACACTACGCTGACAGACACAGGAAACCTTTTTGTCACAGCTCGCATTGATGTGCCATCCTGGATGAACTGCACTACCTTGAGCCACTTGTGTGGGTTGTAGACTCCGTCTCATGCTACCACTAGAGTGAGAGCACCGCCAGCATTCAAAGTGACCAAAACATCAGCCAGGAAGCATAGGAACTGAGAAGTTGTCTGTGGTCAACCACCTGCAGAATCACTCCTTTTTTGGGGGTGTCTTGCTAATTGCCTATAATTTCCACCTTTTGTCTATTCCATTTGCACAACAGCATGTGAAATTTATTGTCAATCAGTGTTGCTTCCTAAGTGGACAGTTTGATTTCACAGAAGTGTGATTGACTTGGGAGTTACATTGTGTTGTTAAGTGTTCCCTTTATTTTTTGAGCAGTGGTATATAGGTGGCTTGTTTTGTGTTGGGGTTTGTGGGTGGTTGTTTCCTGTCTCTGTGTTTTCTCTGCACCAGATAGGGCTGTATCGGTTTGCCACATTTGTTATTTTGTATCGTTGTAAGTGTTCACATTTTGTCGTCTATTAAACATGTTGAGCACGGAATACGCTGCGTCTTGGTCCGATCCCTGCTACACCTCCTCTTCAGACGAAGAGGTGGAAGGCTGCCGTTACACTTACAGTCTGAATTTAAAATGGATGAAATGTAGATGTTTCTGTCATTGGTTTACACACAATACCGCATAATGTCAAAATTGAATTATATAGTTTAGAAATGTTTACAAAGTAATAAAAATACAAATCTGAAATGTCTTGAGTCAGTAATTATTCAACCCCTTTTGTTATGGCAAGCCTCAATAAGTTCAGGAGTAAAAATGTGCTTAACAATGGCTGTGAAAGGAGAACTGAGGATGGGTCAACAACATTGTTACTCCCCAATACTAAACTAAATGACAGAGTGAAAAGAGGGAAGCTTGTACTGAATACAAATATTCCAAAACATGCATCCTGTTTGCAACAAGGCACTAAAAGAAAACTGCAAAAACATGTGGCAAAGAAATTCCCTTTATGTCATGAATACTAACCATTATGTTTGGGGCAAATCCAACACATCACTGTGTACCACTCATCCTATTTTCAAGCATGGTGGTGGCTGCATCATGTTATGGGTCTGCTTGTCATCGGCAAGGACTAGGGAGTTTTTTGGGGGATAAAAATAAACAGAATAGAACTCATGCACAGGCAAAATCCTCGAGGAAAACATGGTCCAGTCTGCTTTCCAACAGACACCGAGAGACAAATGTACCTTTCAGCAGGACAATAGCTGATAACACAAGGCTAAATATATACATGAGTTGCTAACTAAGACGACATTGAATGTTCCTGAGTGGCCTAGTTCCACTTTTGACTTAAATCTGCATGAAAATCAATGGCAAGACATAAGTCGAGTACTAAAGGCATGAAAATGGCGAGGAGGTACGTAAATGTATTGCACCACCAGGCCCACATTATTTTAGCAATGCAGGTTCCGTTTTGGACGTGAGTAAAACCCCCTCCATGATGGAGGCTACGTGTCCGTGCCCATCATGAAACGAGAGATGAGAACCTTGGTGAAGGCTACCGGTGAACCTCGTATTTAAAAGTTATCTGTAACCTGTAACAATTGCTTGTTGTTTCCATGTCATATGTTCAAAACCCAAGCCCTTCCTTTGGCCTACTGTAATGAAGGGCTAGTTCAACAGCATACTGGCGATTTTATGATATCATTATATTTTACATGTCGATAAAACATAGGCCTTATTGGGGAAGCAGTTTATCTGGGAGTGGACGTTGTCTCTTTATATAGGATCTTTGTCCAGCTACTGTTTGAAGTTTGGATGTGCGTAAAACCCTCCATAGTCTGAGTTGTTTTAATATTATATGCCCACGGGGGGAAATGACGGGCCTTGTAAGTGTGAAATAGCCTATTTAAAAAAAATGTGTGTGGGAATACTTTGACGACATGGCAGAATTAAATATCCTTAACTATCTGACACAGAAAAGAAAACATGTCACTGAGTGATTAAACAGGTAGAAGAATCTGGCTTGTGGACTTCCTAATAAAGGGTACATTATCACAGCTCTTCTATGACATCTAAAGAGTGGATGAGATTCTATTAAACAACCTGTTTCTATATGTAATAGATCACTAGCATGATGCGTCCATGACCACACACACACACAGACACACACACACACACACACACAAAACATTGGCCCACTCATTTAAGATTACCTCTTGACAAACTTCTCAAACCTGAAGTGACATTTACTTCTAAAAGGCATTGAAAGCTTCTGTTACTCTCCTCACCTAATCATCATGATCGACTTTTCTGCCAAACGCCTTTCCAGTCCAGATACTCTAAAGACTCCATCAAACAGACAGGCTCCATCATACAGACTCCATCAAACAGACTTCCAACATGCAGACTCCATCAAACAGACTCCTTCATACAGCACTCCTTCATACAGCACTCCAACATACAGACTCCAACAAACAGACTCCATCAACAGACTCCATCAAACAGACTCAACATACGACTCCTTCATACAGACTCCTTCATACAGACTCCTTCATAGCAGGCCCTTCATACAGACTCCTTCATACAGACTCCATCAAACAGACTCCATCAAACAGACTCCATCAAACAGGCTCCATCAAACAGGCCTCCATCATACACTCCATCATACAGGCTCCTTCATACAGACTCCATCATACAGACTCCTTCTACAGACTCCATCAAACAGACTCCACCAAACAGACTCTTCATACAGGCTCCTTCATACAGACTCCAACATACAGACTCCTTCATACAGACTCCATCATATAGACTCCTCATACAGACTACTTCATACAGACTCCATCATACAGACTCCATCATACAGACTCTTCATACGACTCCTTCATACAGACTCCTTCATAAAACTCCATCATACAGACTCCTTCATACAGACACCTTCATACACAGACTCCTTCAACAGGCTCTGTCATACAGACTCCTTCATACAGACTCCTTCATACAGACTCCTTCATACAGACTCCTTCATACAGCTCCTTCATTACAGACTCCCTCATACAGACTCCCTCGATACAGGCTCCTTCATACAGACTCCATCATACAGACTCCTTCATACAGACTCCTTCATACAGGCTCCTTCATACAGACTCCCTCATATAGGCTCCTTCATACAGACTCCATCAAACAGACTCCATCAAACAGACTCCATCAAAACGACTCCATCAAACAGGCTCATCAAACAGGCTCCATCATACAGGCTCCTTCATACAGACTCCATCATACAGACTCCTTCATACAGACTCCATCATACAGACTCCTTCATACAGACTCCCTCATACAGTCTCATCATACAGTCTCCATCATACTATAACGGTCCATCATACTATAACTAACTCTGAAAGCAATGAGACCTCACTGTAATAATAATACCTGCCTATGCCTTGTTACTTCACTGGGGTAGTGAACAGTGTGTGTGTGTGTGTGTATGTAACTTCACTAAATCAATGTAATAAACCTTGGGTGGAGTTGTTCCATCAACAGTTAGTTTCTCAATCTCATACAACAACTTTTTGGATCTTTGTTGAAACGCACCACAAGCAGCACAGCAATGATCAAATGGGCGTTTCCGCTGTCAGCATTCATGGCCATAACCAACTGTGTTACTGCTAAAACCAGCTTTCGGGTGGTCTTAAATATTCCTACCGGCGCTGCCTGAATGAGCACTTTGGATCATGTTCTTAAGGACACACTTCAAATATTTCCACCCCTCCCATCTGAGCGCAAGGGAGCTGATATAAGAAATTGCCGAACTTGGCATTAGGGCTGCTGGAAACTGCCAGTGCGCCAGTTTTTACATGACGAAATAACAAACTGACGTGCAATATTGAC
>NW_019944431.1:47025-50100 GCF_002910315.2 Salvelinus sp. IW2-2015 | reverse complement strand
GAGGGACTACGTATGAAAGGAGTCTGTATGAAGGACGTCTGTATGATAGGAAGCGGTATGAAGACCTGTATGAGGAGTCTGTAGAAGGAGGTCTGTGATGAAGGAGTCTGTTGATGGAGTTTTTGATGGAGTCTGTATGTCTGGAGTCTGTATGATGGAGTCTGTATGATGGAGCCTGTATGGATTCTGGAGTCCTGTGTATGATGGAGTCTGTTTGATTGGAGAGGCCTTACAGGCTGTTTGTATCGTGAACGTAGGGAGTTCTAGTGAGTTTGTATGAAGGTACTGTATATGGAGTGTAGTGGCCGTTTGATGAGTCCTGTTTGGATGGAGTCTGTTTGATGGAGTCTTGTTTGATGGAGTCCTGTATGAAAGGAGTCTGTATGATGGAGTCGTATATGAGTCTGGTATGATGGATCTGTACTGTTTGATGGAGTCTGTATGATGGAGTCTGTATGTTGGAGTCTGTTTGATGGAGTCTTTAGAGTATCTGGACTGGAAAGGCGTTTGGCAGAAAAGTCGATCATGATGATTAGGTGAGGAGAGTAACAGAAGCTTTCAATGCCTTTTAGAAGTAAATGTCACTTCAGGTTTGAGAAGTTTGTCAAGAGGTAATCTTAAATGAGTGGGCCAATGTTTTGTGTGCTTGTGTGTGTGTGTCTGTGTGTGTGTGTGTGTGTTTGTGTCTGTCTGTGTTTGTGTGTGTCTGTGTGTCTGTGTGTGTTTGTGAGTTTGTGTGTCTCTGTGTGTGTGTGTGTGTGTGTGTGTGTGTGTGTGTGTGTGTGTGTGGTCATGGACGAGTCATCCTAGTGATCTATTACATATAGAAACAGGTTGTTTAATAGAATCTCATCCACTCTTTAGATGTCATAGAAGAGCTGTGATAATGTACCCTTTATTAGGAAGTCCACAAGCCAGATTCTTCTACCTGTTTAATCACTCAGTGACATGTTTTCTTTTCTGTGTCAGATAGTTAAGGATATTTAATTCATCCATGTCGTCAAAGTATTCCCAAACACCTTTTTTAAATAGGCTGTTTCACACTTACAAGGCCTGTCATTTCCCCCCGTGGGCATATAATATTAAAACAACTCAGACTATGGAGGGTTTTACGCACATCCAAACTTCAAACAGTAGATGGACAAAGATCCTATATAAAGAGAGAACGTCCACTCCCAGATAAACTGCTTCCCAAATAGGCCTATGTTTTATCAACATGTAAAATATAATGATATCATAAAATCCCCAGTATGCTGTTGAACTAGTCCTTCATTATAGTAGGCCAAAGGAAGGGCTTGGGTTTTGAACATATGAAATGGAAACAACAAGCAATTGTTACAGGTTACAGATAACTTCTACATACGAGGTTCACCGGTAGCCTTCACCAAGGTTCTCATCTCTCGTTTCATGATGGACACGTAGCTTTCTTAATAGAGGGGGTTTTACTCACGTCCAAAACGGAACCTGCATTGCTAAAATAATGTGGGCCAGACTACAAAGTCTAGATAAAAACGAAATGAAACCTCACTGTTTTACTCGTCTCAATCTTCATTATTTTTTATAAAGCTTTGGTGATTAAGATTTATTTACAAGCGGTCTCGGGAGCCAAATCCTTTATCGACCGTCTTGACTACTTCGCGATTGCATTGGGCACGACAAAAATGAAACAGTCTTCATTCACAGGAGGGGAGGCTATGATAGGAAGAACACTTGTTTTTATGTTTCTAAATAGGTAGTACACAGGCATCAAAAGCATATTAGGCTACTCTTGTTCCATTGTTCCAGGACCTGGCATCCTTTCACTCCCTCCTCTCTACATTCTCCTCTTCTGTCTCTGCTGCTAAAGCCACTTTCTGCCACTCTAAATTCCAAGCATCTGCCTCTAACCCTAGGAAGCTCTTTGCCACCTTCTCCTCCCTCCTGAATCCTCCTCCCCCTCCTCCCCCCCACTCATTAAGATTACCGTCTCCCCGACAAACTTTCTCAAACCTGTAGTGACATTTACTTCTAAAAGCATTGAAAGCTTCTGTGACTCTCCTTATCACCTAATCATTCATTGAGTACGACCTTTTGCTGTGTGCGAGAGAGCGCCTTTCTCAGTTTTTCCATGATACGCTAAGAGAGACTCCATCAAACAGGCTCCAAGGGTCATACAGACTCCACTCAAACAGACTCCAACACTCCAGACTCCATCAAACGACTCCTTCATACAGACTCTTCATACAGACTCCAACATACAGACTCAACAAACAGACCCATTCAAACAGACTCATCAAAAGCAGACTCCAACATTTTACAGCTCCTTCATACCAGACTCCTTCATACAGACTCCTTCATACAGGCTCCTTCATACAGACTCCTTCAATACAGACTTTCCGATCAAACAGACTCCATCAACAGACTCCATCAAACAGGCTAACCATCAAACACGGCTCCATCTACACTCTCATCATACAGGCTCCTTCATATACAGACTCCATCATACAGACTCCTTTCATCACAGACTCCAATCAAACAGACTCCCACCAAACAGATCTCTTTCATTACCAGGCTCCTTCATACAGACTCCACATACAGACTGTCCCTTCTTACAGAATCCGTCATCCATTATAGACGAGATCTCGTCATCAGACTACTTCATACAGACTCCATCATATCAGGACTCCATCATCAGACTCCTTCTACAACTACGCTGGCCTCACAGACATCTCTTCATAAAAACTCCATCCATACAACTCCTTCATCACAGACACACTTCATACAGACTTCCCTTCATACAGGCTCTGTCATACAAGAGCTCCTTCAATCAGCTCCTTTCTACAGACTCTTCATACAGATCCTTCATACAGGCTTCCTTCATACAGACCCCTCAATACAGACTCCTCTATACAGGCCTCCTTCCATACAGACTCCTCATACAGACTCCTTATACAGACTTCCTTCATACAGGCCTCCTTCATTACAAGACTCCTCATATAGGCTCCTTATACAGACTCCATTTCAAATCAGACTCAATTCAAAACAGAACTCCATCAAACAACTCCATCGAAACAGGCGCCATCAAAACAGGCTCCA
>NW_019944431.1:42996-47000 GCF_002910315.2 Salvelinus sp. IW2-2015 | reverse complement strand
GCTCACGAGGGAACTAGGATTCACGGCAACAGCGTCTTTGAGCGTCCAGCGCCATAGTCGCCGCATAAATACACAGCTCACTACAGCGGACTCACTGGCACGCTCCTCCTTCAATGCACGGTGCTTTTCATGAAATTCCGTCCCGCTTCAAACGGTCCAAACCCGCCCGAATTCATTGTCCAGTCGCGCGCTATCGGTTCACACCTCATCCCTACTGTCTTCGGAGCAGCAATGATCTACGCAGACGTATTCACTACACCAGTGGCTACCATTACTGGAAACCGAAATACTCCAATCCACACCTCCAGTCGTCTGGTGTGACACCGCTCACCACCTGACAACGCGCCAGACTACGGATATCTCCGGCTTTCGCACTTAAACATCAAGTAGCCACTCGCATCGGAACACCTAGATTTCGTAATCAGGTTCACGCGCGTTTCAAGTGAACCGTTCACACCTCCAGCTGCTCTCTCAGTCGCATTTCTTCTCATACTGCGGCAGTATCATTTCGTGTGCACCGTCAGTCTCCGCCCAATTCCCATACGAGAAGCTCATTGCACCCCCAGCCTCACGTCTTCATTGCTTAGTATGACAGTTCAAACTATTGACCATCCCGGATACTGGTATTTACGCGACAGCACTCTACCTGTCGTACACTCTTCGACACTAGTGCCGATCCCGCCTCCTTTGTGACTCCCTCTGGCCGACTGGCTCCTGACCTTCTATGGTTTCATACTTGCGTGTAGATCACCACACTGTCTCCGCCCTCCGGTCACCTCCCAAATTCCGACGACTTCCTGACATCTTGTGACGGGATGATATTTAGATTGATCGATCGACTTCTTCTGCATATTCCAAGGTCGCCCTCGGACGGCTTGCGCCAATCTCCTCATCTTGCCGGCTGCATCCTCTCTTCTGGGCCTCCCACTCGTGTTGCAGAATGATGCAGAAATAATGTGAAAGGTTATCAACCTATCGCTCATAGACTGTCCGTTGTGTCTGCGCGTAACCTAAGGAGTTAACCTGCGGCCGCCCCGGCGCTCCGTGCACTCAGGATGCTCCTCCTAACTATTACTAATCAAAAACGCTCGTGCCAGCTAGCACAGCTGAGCACTCAGCGATTAATGAGCGTTAGGCTGCTGCGGTTGCTGTTCACAATTTGCTTTCTAATCTCGTAATCTCATTTCCCCGCGGTCCCTCCTAACAACTACCTCCCGACTATCGTACCTACGCGGCGCTTGGTCGTAGCCCTGTCCGTATCTACAACACGCGCCCCAGGCTCTTAGTCTTTTCCAGGCATACCACATTCTCGCAAGTTATAACGGGAATGCAGCCCTGCTGGATACAAGAAAGGCACCGCTCTTCTTCCAGACCTACCCCCTCTTAAAGGCGCAGTGCCAACTCGACAGTGCTCACGGCAGCGTCTAATGGCGTTAACGCTCCTAATTACGTTCATGGATTTACCTTCTTCCCGCAGTTAAGATCTAAGAGGCAAATCTTAGAGAGCAGAAACAACAAAAGTATCGTCGTCGAATCCTGACACCTCATTTTGGTGGTTCAATTGTCCAAGTCGGCGTTTTCATCTGATTGATTGGTGCGTCAGACTCAAGCGTTAGCTACGCACGGTAATATCTCCTTCGGACCATTCTCCATGTCTCTCCGTCGTTAACCTTTTTGCCATTACGAAGAATGCAAAATGATCGAGGTTGTCTTCACCGATCACGTGTCTCTTTGCTAAGATAATACAAGTCATTAAAAAAAAACAAGTTGAGAAAAACTTACAGCTACACGCTCAGATTCTATCACCTTCCCCAGAAGATAACATTGTTTCACGACATCAAACTGATCCTTTCTGAAAAGTAATCCAAAAAAGTAATCTAGTACTACTATAGGTACCTCGATAAGTCTCGTTATGCTGCTCGGTTTGACTAATGGCGAGAATTCAGAACTGTTACCAATGCTACATCCGTTGTTCACACATTGATGAAATGGCTGATTTGCTTTGCCACTGTGTCCAGTTATCGCCCTGCACTCCATAAGAATTACCCGCCTCACCGGACGTGTACTCCGACCTTGTCGCTCTCAAGCCAGGACCTATGCGTGTCTGTTCGAAATATGTTCCTCTTAGAGGAAGCGACGATGTTCGAGCGTGAACGTGCGTAGACGGATTAACCTGTGCACGCCCTGACCCACAAGACCCTGTTGGTGAATGTCTGCTCTTAAGACGTGCCGGTGAAGATCTATAGGGATTGGCTTTTATATGATAGGAGATGGACGTCTAATTATGTCGCGAAGTTTTCGTGGACTGTTCAATTGCTTCCTTCTATGTCTGTCTTATTCTTGCTATGTTTTGTCCCAGGCCCTATCCAGCTTCTCAACTCATCTCAGGGGACGCCAGCAATGTAATAAACCTCTCTTTACTCCTTTTGCTTCTCGTCGTCACACAGTGACGCACTCTCCATGGACCCTTGTGTAACTTATTCCGGACAATTCAGTCACGGTTTCAAGACCTGTAAGTCCTTAGCTTCTAACACCTTGGCAAGGGACTGGCTCTTCACTCTCTCCGTATGACCTATTCTCACGGGGAGCTTCGCAGCTCCCGCGCGAGAACCTATCTCGTTTACTGCTGCCCTCTCTTCCTAATAGCGTCTTAAAGGTGTCGTCTCTCTCGGCCTCTACATGCTCATACAGGCTCCTTCATACAGACTCCATCATACAGACTCCTTCATACAGACTCCATCATACAGACTCCTTCATACAGACTCCCTCATACAGTCTCC
The DNA here is from genome assembly GCF_002910315.2 of Salvelinus sp. IW2-2015. Taxonomy (NCBI): domain Eukaryota; kingdom Metazoa; phylum Chordata; class Actinopteri; order Salmoniformes; family Salmonidae; genus Salvelinus; species Salvelinus sp. IW2-2015. The sequence goes on along the minus strand of NW_019944431.1, from coordinate 44,220 downwards.
ATCATACAGTCTCCATCATACTATAACGGCTCCATCATACTATAACTAACTCTGAAAGCAATGAGACCTCACTGTAAATAATAATACCTGCCTATGCCTTGTTACTTCACTGGGGTAGTGAACAGTGTGTGTGTGTGTGTGTATGTAACTTCACTAAATCAATGTAATAAACCTTGGGTGGAGTTGTTCCATCAACAGTTAGTTTTCCTCAATCTCATACAACAACTTTTTGGATCTTTGTTGAAACGCACCACAAGCAGCACAGCAATGATCAAATGGCGTTTCCGCTGTCAGCATTCATGCCATAACCAACTGTGTTACTGCTAAAACCAGCTTTCGGGTGGTCTTAAATATTCCTACCGGCGCTGCCTGAAATGAGCACTTTGGATCATGTTCTTAAGGACACACTTCAAATATTTCCACCCCTCCCATCTGAGCGCAAGGGAGCTGATATAAGAAATTGCCGAACTTGGCATTAGGGCTGCTGGAAACTGCCAGTGCGCCAGTTTTTACATGACGAAATAACAAACTGACGTGCATTTGACACTAGTGCCGCCTTAACGCCAGTCAAAAATAGAGCACTAAGGCTTAGATTCAATCAGTTTAACACGTGATAGCCTGCATAGCTGTTGTTTTCGTGCAATTGTGTTATCAAATCAAATCAAATCGTATTGGTCACATACACATGGTTAGCAGATGTTAATGCGAGTGTAGCGAAATGCTTGTGCTTCTAGTTCCAACATTGCAGTAATATCTAACAAGTAATCGAACAATTCCCAACAACTACCTAATACACACAAATCTAAAGGGGTGAATGAGAATATGTACATATAAGTATATGGATGAGCGATGGCCGAGCGCATAGGCAAGGTGCTATAGATGGTATAAAATACAGTATATACATGTGATATGAGTACTGTAGGGTATGTAAACATAAAGTGGCATAGTTTAAAGTGGCTAGTGGTACATGTATTACATAAAGATGGCAAGATGCAGTAGATGATATAGAGTACAGTATATACATATGAGATGGGTAATGTAGGGATGTAAAACATTATATTACGTGGCATTGTTTAAAGTGGCTAGTGGTACATTTTACATCATTTCCATAAATTGCGCATATTTTAAAGTGGCTGGAGTTGAGTCGTAAATGTTGTGCGCAAGCGGCCGCCTAAATGTTAGTGGTGGCTGTTTAACAGTCTGATGGGCTCTTGAGATAAGAAG
>NW_019944431.1:33368-42971 GCF_002910315.2 Salvelinus sp. IW2-2015 | reverse complement strand
GAGGGACTACGTATGAAAGGAGTCTGTATGAAGGAACGTCGTATGTTGGAAGCGGTATGAGGACTCTGTATGAGGAGTCTGTAAAGGAGTCTGTTTGATGGGAGTCTGTTTGATGGAGTTGTTTGATGGAGTCTGTATGTTGGAGTCTGTTTGATGGAGTCTGTTGACTGGAGCTGTATGTTTGGAGTCCTGTTTGATGGAGTCTGTTTGATTGGAGTCCTGTATGAAAGGAGTTCTGTATTTTGGGTCTGTATGATGGAGTCTTTGATGAGTCTGTTTGGATGGAGTCTGTTTGATGGAGTCTGTTTGATGGAGTCTGGTATGAAAGGAGTCTGTATGATGGAGTCGTATATGAGTCTGGTATGATGGATCTGTATGATGGAGTCTGTATGATGGAGTCCTGTATGATGGAGCTGTTTGATGGAGTCTGTAATGAATGGAGTCTGTAATTTGGATCTGTTGATGGAGTCTTTAGAGTATCTGACTGGAAAGGCGTTTGGAGAAAGGTCGATCATGATGATTAAGGTGAGAGAGTAACCGAAGAAGCTCTCAATGCTTTTAGAAGTAAAATGTCACTTTCAGGTTTGAAGAAGTTTGTCAGAAGGTAATCTTAAATGAGTGGGCCCATGTTTGTGTGCTTGTGTGTGTGTGTCTGTGTGTTGTGTGTGTGTGTTTGTGGTCTGTCTGTGTTTGTGGTGTGTCTGTGTGTCCTGGTGTGTGTTTGTGAGTTTGTTGTGTCTCTGTGTGTGTGTGTGAAAGTGTGTGGTGTGTGTGTGTGTGTGTGTGTGTGGTCATGGACGAGTCATCCTATGATCTTTACATATAGGAAAAGGTTGTTTAATAGAATCTCATCCACTCTTTAGATGTCATAGAAGAGCTGTGATAATGTACCCTTTATTAAGGAAAGTCCACAAAGCCAGATTTTTCTACCTGTTTAAATCACGTCAGTGACATGTTTCTTTTTCTGTGTCAGATAGTTAAGGATATTTAATTCATCCATGTCGTCAAAGATTCCCAAACACCTTTTTTTTAAATAGGACGCTGTTTCACACTTAAAGGCCTGTTCATTCCCCACCGTGCGCCGCATATCATATTAAAACACTCAGACTATGGAGGGTTTACGCAACATCCAAACTTCAACAGAGATGGACAAAGATCCTAATATAAAAGAGAGAACGTCCACTCCCAGATAAACTGGCTTCCCAAATAGGCCTATGTTTATCAACATGTAAAAAATATAATGATATCATAAAATCCCAGTATGCTGTTGGACTAAGTCCTTCATTATAGGTAGGCCAAAGGAAGGGCTTTGGGGTTTTGAACGATATGAAATGGAAACCAACCAATTGTTAGCAGGTTACAGATAACTTCTACATAGAGGTTTCCACCGGTACCTTCAAACCAAGGTTTCATCTCTCTGTTTCATGATGGACACGTAGCTTTCTTAATAGAGGGGGTTTTACCTTCACGTCAGAACGGAACCTGCATTGCTAAAAATAATGTGGGCCAGACCTACAAAGTCTAGATAAAAACGAAATGAAACTCACTGTTTTACCTCGTCCGAATCTTCAATTATTTTTTATAAAGGCTTTGGTGATTAACAGATTTAATTACAGCGGTCTCCGGGAGCCAAATCCTTTATCGATTCCGTCTTGACTACTTCGCGATTGCATTGGGACGTACAAAAATGAACAGTCTCATTCACAGGAAGGGGGCTATGGATAGGAAGAACACTGTTTTAATGTTTTCTAAATAGTAGTCACACAGCACAAAGCATATTAGGCTACTCTTTGTTCCATTGTTCCAGGACCCCTGGCATCCTTTTCACTCCTCCTCTCTACATTCTCCTCTTCTGTCACTCTGCTGCTACACCAGCCACTTTCTGCCACTCTAAATTCCAAGCACTCTCTAACCCCTAGAAGCTCTTTGCCACCTCTCTCCCTCCTGAATCCTCCTCCCCCTCCCCCCCCCCCTCCTCTCTGCGGATGACTTCGTCAAACCATTTTGAAAAAGAAGGTCGACGACATCCGATCCTCCGTTTGCTTAATCAAACGACACCGCTGGTTCTGCTCACAACGCCCTACCCTGTGCTTTGACCTCTTTCTCCCCTTCTTCTCTCAGAATGAACATCTCGCGTATTGTGACGCCGGCCGCACAACAACCTGCCCGCTGACCCTATCCCCCTCCTCTCTTCCCGACCATTTCCGGAGAAGCTTCTCCCTTACCTCAACCTCGCTCATCAACTCATCCTTGACCGCTGGTACGTCCCTTCGTCTCAAGAGAGCGAGAGTTGCACCACTTCTGAAAAAACCTACATCGATCCCTCCGATGTCAACAACTACAGACGCAGTATCCCTTCTTTCTTTCTCTCAAAACCTTGAACGTGCCGTCCTTGCCAGCTCTCCTGCTATCTCTCTCAGAATGACCTTCTTGATCCCATCAGTCAGGTTTCAAGACTATCATCAACTGAGACTGCTCTCTCTGTGGTCAACGGAGGCGCTCCGCACTGCTAAAGCTAACTCTCTCTCCTCTGCTCTCAATCCTTCTAGACCTTAATCGGCTGCCTTTGATACTGTGAACCATCAGATCCTCCCTCCACCTCTCCGAGCTGGGCAATCTCCGGCGCGGGCCCACGCTTGGATTGCGTCTAGCGCTGACAGGTCGCTCCTACCAGGTGGCGTGGGCGGAGAATCTGTCTCCGCACAACGTGCTCTACCACTGGTGTCCCCAGGGCCTGTTCTAGGCCCTCTCCTATTCTCGCTATACACCAGTCACTTGGCCTGTCATATCCTCTACATGGTATCTCCTATCATTGCTATGCAGCGACCCACAAATTAATCTTCTCGCTTTCCCCTCTGATAAACGCAGGTGGCGAATCGCATCTTTCTGCATGTCTGGCAGAACATATCAGTGTGGATGACGGATCACCACCTCACGCTGAACCTCGGCCAAGACGGAGCTGCTCTTCCTCCCGGGGAAGGACTGCCCGTGTCCATGATCTCGACCATCACGGTTGACAACTCCATTTGTGTCCTCCTCCCAGAAGTGCTAAGAACCTTGGCGTGACCTGGACAACACCCTTGTCGTTCTCAACTCACATCAAGGCGTGGACGCCGTTCCTGTAGGTTCATGCTCTACAACATTTCGCAAGAGTACGACCTGCCTCACACAGGAAGCAGGCGCAGGTCCAATCCAGGCACTTGGTCATTCTCCCGTCTGGATTTACTGAAAATCGCTGTTGGCTGGGCTCCCTGCCTGTGCTATAAACCCTACAACTCATCCAGAACGCCGCGCCCCGTCTGGTGTTTCAACCTTCCCCAGTTTCTCTCACGAACCCCGCTCCTCCGCTCTTAATCACACTGGCTTCAGTGAAGCTCGCATCCGCTACAAGACCATGGTGCTTACCTACGGAGCTGTGAGGGGAACGGCACCTCCGTACCTTCAGGCTCTGGGAAAGGCCCTACCCAAACAAGGGCACGCGTTCATACCACCTCTGGCCTGCTCGACTCCCTACATCTGAGGAAGTACAGTCCCGCTCAGCCAGTCAAAACTGTTCGGTGGCTCTGGCACCCCAATGGTGGAACAAACTCCCTCAGCGACGCAAGGTCAGCGGCGTCAATCACCACCTTCCGAGACACCTGAAACCCCACCCTCTTTAAGGAATACCTAGGATAGGATAAAGTAATTCCTTTCTTAACCCCCCCTCCCTTAAAAGAGTTAGATGCCACTATTGTAAAGTGGTTGTTCCACTGGATATCATAAGGTGACATGCACCAAATTTGTAAGTCGCTCTGGATAAGACGTCTGCTAAAATTGACTTAAATGTAAATGTTAGAATGTACTCTTGTTCCATGCCCATATGGGCAGTGTGCGTAGCGGCTTGGATAGGCTGCGTTTCCGCTGTCAGATTCAATGGCCATAACCAACTGTGTTTACTGTAAACCAGCTTTCGGGTGGTCTTAAAATATCCTACCAGGGCGCTGCCTGAATGAGCCTTGGATCATGTTCTTAAAGGCCACACTTCAAATATTTTCCACCCCTTCCCATCTGAGCGCAAGGAGCTGATAAAAGAAATTGCTGAACTTGGCTTAGGGCTGGCTGGAAACCTGCAGTGCGCCAGTTTTTCATGACGAATCACAAACTGACGTGCTTTGGACACTAGTGCCGCCTTAACGGCCAGTCGAAAATAGAGCACTAAAAGCTAGATTCAATCAGATTTTACAACGTAATAGCCCTGCATAGCTGTTGTTTTCGTGTAATTGTGTTATCAAATTGTATTGGTCACATACACATGGTTAGCAGATGTTAATGCGAGTGTAGCGAAATGCTTGTGCTTCTAGTTCCAACAGTGCAGTAATATCTAACAAGTAATCTAACAATTCCCAACAACTACCTAAGACACACAAATCTAACAAGTATTCTAACAATTTCCAACAACTACCTAATACACACAAATCTAAAGGGGTGAATGAGAATATGTACATATAAGTATATGGATGAGCAATGGCCGAGCGCATAGGCAAGGTGCTATAGATGGTATAAAATACAGTATATACATGTGATATGAGTAATGTAAGATATGTAAACATTATTAAAATGGCATTATTAAAGTGGCATTGTTTAAAGTGACTAGTGATCCATTTATTAAAGTGTCCAGTGATCGGGTCTCAATGTAGGCAGCAGCCTCTCTGAGTTAATGATTGCTGTTTAGTGGCCTTGAGATAGAAGCCGTTTCTCAATCTCTCTGTCCCAGCTTTGATGCACCTGTACTGACCTCACCTTCTGGGTGATAGCGGGGTGAACAGGCAGTGGCTCGGATGGTTGATGTCTTTGATGATCTTTTTGGCCTTCCTGTGACATCGGGTGGTGTAGGTGTCATGGAGGGCAGGTAGTTTGCCCCCGGTGATGCGTTGTGCAGACCGCACCACCCTCTGGAGAGCCTTGCGGTTGAGGGCGGTGTAGTTGCCGTACCAGGCGGTGATACAGCCTGACAGGATGCTCTCGATTGTGCATCTGTAAAAGTTTGTCAGGTTTTGGGGGGACTAGCCAAATTTCTTCAGCCTCCTAAGGTTGAAGAGGCACTGTTGCGCCTTCTTCACCACACTGTCTGTGTGGGTGGACCAATTCAGTTTGTCCGTGATGTGTACACCGAGGAACTTAAAACTTTCCACCTTCTCCACTACTGTCCCTTTGATGTGGATAGGGGGGTGGATAGGGGGGTGCTCCCTCTGCTGTTTCCTGAAGTCCACAATCATCTCCTTTGTTTTGTTGACGTTGAGTGAGAGGTTTTCCTGACACCACACTCCGAGGGCCCTCACCTACTCCCTGTAGGCTGTCTTGTCGTTGTTGGTGATCAAGCCCACTACTGTTGTGTCATCTGCAAACTTGATGATTGAGTTGGAGGCGTGCATGGCCACGCAGTCATGGTTGAACAGGGAGTATAGGAGGGGGCTGAGCACGCACCCTTGTGGGGTCCAAGTGTTGAGGGTCAGCGATGTGGAGATGTGGAGATGTTGTTTCGTATCTTCACCACCTGCGGGGAGACCCTTCAGAAAGTCCAGGACCTAGTTGCACAGGGAGGGGCTGAGATCCAGAGCCTCGAGCTTGATGATGGGCTTGGAGGATACTATTGTGATGAATTCTGAGCTGTAGTCAATGAACAGCATTCTTACATAGGTATTCCTCTTGTCCTGTGGGATAGGGCAGTGTGTAGGGTGATGGTGATTGCGTCATCTGTGAACCTGTTGGGGCGGTATGCAAACTGAAGTGGGTCTAGGGTGGCAGGTAAGGTGGCGGTGATATGATCCTTGACTAGCCTAGCAAAGCACTTCATGATGACAGAAGTGAGTGCTACGGGGCTGTAGTCATTTAGTTCAGTTTTCTTTGCCTTCTTGGGCAAAGAAATATGAAGCATATGGGGACAGCAGACTGGGATAGGGAGCGATTAAATATGTCGGTAAACACACCAGCAAGCTGTTCTGCGCATGCTCTGAGGACGCGGCTAGGGATGCTGTCTGGGCCAGCAGCCTTACGAGGGTTAACATGTTTAAATGTTTTACTCACGTTAACCACTGTCAAATCAGAGCTGTCAAATCAGAGCTGTCAAATCAGAGCTGTCAAATCAGAGCTGTCAAATCAGAGCTGCCAAATCAGAGCTGTCAAATCAGAGCTGTCAAATCAGAGCTGCCAAATCAGAGCTGCCAAATCAGAGCTGCCAAAATCAGAGCTGCCAAATCAGTTGTAAAGTCGTAACTAAAATGTGGATGCGTTCACGTGCTTTGAAGTGGTTGGGAAATGCCAATTGGCTAATGGCCAACATGCTGTGTCAACCATGCACTAAAACAACTATCTTAAACAAATTATAGAAATGTTGAAAACCCATATTACTAGCTTGATTTTTATTTAAAAAATATTTTGTTGTTACACTTAACTGCAGTTATTGTTGTTATCGAGGTCATTTCCATAGTAGGTGACATCAGAGGTCAGCATGATTGTTGTGTTTTTTTAACACCATTTCCTGCCATCTAGAGCCAAATAATAACCAGGTTTCCATCCAACCTTTTTATGTGAGTAAAGTACATGTTGGATACTTGTCACCCCGGGGCCTGACGGAAACAGCAAATGTGTTGGTAAACTTTCCAAATGTCGACAAAACCCCACCACCAGAAAATAGTAAATATTTATACAATAACCATCATACCTAAGTGAACATGGAATCAACATTTTTGGTTACTACATGATTCCATATGTGTTATTTCATAGTTTTGATGTCTTCACTATTATTCTACAATGTAGAAAATAGTAAAAAATAAAGAAAAAACCCTTGAATGAGTAGGTGTGTGCAAACTTTTGAGAGATAGTGTATAGTTTATTTAGAACTCACGCATGAAAAGGTTCATTATAAACCAAACAATAATTCACATTTCCTGTTTCTGTATGATTATTTTCTTGCTTAAAAAACTGGCCCAATTAAAATCCTTACATCTGTATGTGTTGTGTGTGTTGTGGTGGTGTGAGAGGGAGAGTGAAGTGAACATGGAGTCACGCGATGACATTGTGTGTGTGTGTGGTGTGTGTGTGTGTTGTGTGTGTGTGTGTGTGTGTGTGTGTGTGTGTGTGGTGTGTGTGTGTGGTGTGTGTGTGTGTGGTGTGTGTGTGTGTGTGGTGTGTGGTGTGTGTGTGTGTGTGTGTGTGTGTGTGTGTGTGTGTGGTGTGTGTGTGTGTGTGTGTGGTGTGTGTGTGTGTGTTGTGTGTGGTAAAGCGGGAGAGTGAGAGAACATGGAGTCCACGCGATGACCAGTTGTGTGTGGTGTGGTGTGAGAGAGAACATCGAGTGAACGCGATGACATGTTGTGTGTGTGTGTGTGTGTGTGTGTGTGTGTGTGAGAGAGAAATGGAGTCACGCGATGACATGTTGTGTGGTGTGTGTGTTGTGAAGAGAGGGAGAGTTTGAGAGAACATGGAGTCACAGATGAATGTTCTGTGGTAAGCAGGCAAGTTTATTAGGTTTTTCAGACTATGAAGTAAGTTATGATGAACTTCCCAGGCTGGTGAAAGTGCACGGTGATGAGATCATACTCCTGTCCAATAGATAGAGGCTCTTATTCTGGTGACATGATGATCAATGATTGGCTGCCATTGGACAAATAATCATCTCATCAGGTAGCCTAAATGGCCCACCTGCACTGTATCTGAGTACATTCACTATTTAACTGTATCTGAGTACATTCATTATATAACTGTATCTGAGCACATTCACTATACAACTGTATCTGAGTACATTCACTATTTAACTGTATCTGAGTACATTCACTATTTAACTGTATCTGAGCACATTCACTATACAACTGTATCTGAGTACATTCACTATTTAACTGTATCTGAGTACATTCACTATACAACTGTATCTGAGCACATTCACTAAACAACTGTATCTGAGTACATTCATTATACAACTGTATCTGAGTACATTCCTATTAAAATCCTACGTATGTGTGTGTGTGAGAGTGAGAGAGAGAGACCAGTGTTGTGTTAGTATTTGCATGTGTGCTGCAGGTGTTCCTTCTCATTTTGTTTTCTTTGACCAGTTTTTTGCATGTTTCTAAGAGGAAGAAATGATACTAAACAACCAACAGAGATGCCATTCATCKATCCATRATGACATCACTACAATATGAAGTCGGGTAGCAGGAAGTACAGGTGTTGACATGCACCTTTATAACAGAGAGAAAGAGGGAGAGCTGACAACAACATAATACAACAACAAAGACAACATCTACAACAACAGCAAACATAAGGTATAATGATTTATCTAATATTTCTGCACGTATGCCTGTTGAAAGAATGAAGTACAACACATTTAGTGAATGTGTATTTTTATTTAGTAAAGACTTATTGTTCATGTTTGTAAAAATATATTTTTGAAAACCAGAAAATACTAGCCTGGATGTGCATACTGTACTTGAAATAAGTTGTGTCATTTAAAATGTGAAATGCTCCTTCAAACTGTGATTATAGACAGCTTATTTACATATTAATACTGCAGCACTTTATGTTTGTGTTTTCATCCATTACTTTTCAACACTTAATGCATCTGTAGCATGTCACCATGTTGTTGGTAGTAGTTCTAGTTAACATCTGTAGCATGTCACCATGTTGTTGGTAGTAGTTCTAGTTAACATCTGTTAACATTGTAGGGCATGTTCAGCAGTGTGGTGTAGTTAAGTCCTTCCAAGCATTACTATGTGCATGTCACATGTTGTTGGTTAGTAGTTCTAGTTACACATGTGTAGCATGTCCCCATGTTGTTGGTAGTAGTTCTAGTTAACATCTGTAGCATGTCACATGTTGTGTGGTAGTAGTTCTAGGTTAAATTATAGCATGTCACCATGTTGTTGGTAGTAGTTAGTTAACATCTTAGCATGTCACCATGTGTGAGTTGGTAATAGTTCTAGTTTAACATCTGTAGCATGTCACCATGTTGTTGGTAGTAGTTCTAGTAACATCTTAGTAGTGTCACCATGTTGTTTGGTAGTAGTTCTAGTTAACATCTTAGCATGTCACCATGTGTTGTTGGTAGTAGTTCTAGTTAACATCTGTAGTATGTCACCTGTTGTTGGTAGTAGTTCTAGTTAACATCTGTGCATGTCACCATGTTGTTGGTGTAGTTCTAGTTAACATCTTGTAGCATGTCACCATGTTGTTGGTAGTAGTTCTAGTTAACATCTGTAGATGTCACCATGTTGTTGGTAGTGAGTTCTAGTTACAGTCTGTAGCATGTCACCATGTTGTTGTAGTAGTTCTAGTTAAATCTGTAGCATGTATTGTTGTGGTAGTCGAGTTCTAGTTAGCTCTGTAGCAATGTCACATGTTGTTGGTAGTAGTTTGCTAGTTAACATCTGTAGCATGTCACCATGTTGTTGGTAGTGGAGTTCTAGTTAACATCTGTAGCATGTCCCTGTTGTTGGTAGTAGTTCTAGTTAACATATGTAGCAGTCACCATGTTGTTGGTAGTAGTTCTAGTTAACAATCTTAGCATGTCACCGATGTTGTTGGTAGTAGTTCTAGTTAACATCTGTAGCATGTCACATGTTGTTGGTAGTT
>NW_019944431.1:25462-29550 GCF_002910315.2 Salvelinus sp. IW2-2015 | reverse complement strand
TCTTTGATCTCTCTAAATAGGCAGATTTGCCAACTTTTAGTTAATAGCCGTGTTGTGATTGTGTGATCATAGGTTTTGTCACATAGCAGTGTTGTGATTTGTGGATCCAATAGGTTTTCCTCTCCAACTCCAGGATGACCAATCTCTTTCCTCATCCTTGTGTTTCAGGTTAGTGGTTTATTCTTGTCTGATTCCGATGTGTGTGTGGTGTGTGTGTGTGTGTTGTGTGTGTGTGTGGTGTGTGTTGTGTGTCGTGTTGTGTGTGTGTGTGTGTGTGTGTGTGTGGTGTGGTGTGTTGTGTGTGTGTGGTGTGGTGTGTGTGTGGTGTGTGTGCTGAACCGTAAATTTGAGAGTGCGTGCAGAATTGACACAATATGATGTTAAACCAGTGGGAGGCTGTCATATAAACTCATGGACAGTTTAATCAGGATATACCAGTGGAACCTTTCATATACACACAGTGGGCATTTATAGTATACCAGTGGGAGCCTTCATTAAAACTAGTGGACGTTATTAGGTATACAGTGGGAACCGTTCATAACACAGTGGCCAGTTTAATTAGGTATACCAGTGGGAGCCTTCATATAAAACTGTGGACAAGTTTTAGGTTCAGTGCGGATTCATTCCAGTTGTCGACTAGTGGAGTCAATCCTACAGTGGCCAGTTTATAGCGTATACCATGAGGCTTTAGTCTTTTTTCATTTATTACAAACCAACAGTTGGGGCCAGTTTTTATTAGTACCAGTGGAGCCTTTCATATACACACAGTGGCAGTGTATAGTTTACCGTGGAGCTAGAAACCACGTGGATTGGCCAGTGGACTTTCATAGATACACTCAGTGGACAGTTTTTAAGTATACAGTGGAAGCCTTTCATATACAACACAGAGACAGTTTATTAGGTAAACCAGTGGAGCCATTCATACACACAAGTGGCCAGATCATTAGGTCTATCAGTGGAAGCCTTTCATATACACACAGTGACAGTTTATTAGGCTATACCATGGGAGCGCATGCTTGTTGTTCTCCACAAGGCTGTCAGTCCTCCCGCTCATTAATGTTGGTTTGTTCTCCACAGGGCTGTCCATCCTCCCTCATAATTGTTTGGTTTGTCTCCACAGGGCTGTCCATCCTCCACTCATAATGTTGGTTTGTTCTCCACAGGGCTGTCATCCTCTCCTAATGTGGTTTGTTCTCCACAGGGCTGTCATCTCCCCTATAATGTTGGTTGTCTCACAGGGCTGTCCATCTCCCTCATAATGTTGGTTTGTTCTCACAGGGCTGTCATCCTCCTCATATGTTGGTTTGTCTCCCAGGCTGTCTCCTCCCTCATAATGTTGGTTTGTTCTCACAGGGCTGTCATCCTCCCTCATAATGTTGGTTTTTCTCCCAGGGGTTGTCCATCCTCCCCTCATAATGTTGGTTTGTTCCACAGGGCTCCATCCTCCCTCATACATGTTGGTTTTTCTCCACAGGGCTGTCCATCCTCCCTTCTAATGTTGGTTTGTTCTCCACAGGGCTGTCCATCCTCCTCATAAGTGTTTGTTGTTCTCCACAGGGCTGTCCATCCTCCCCTCATAATGTTGTTTGTTCTCCACTCTAGGGCTGTTCCATCCTCCCTCAATAATGTTGGTCGTTCTCCACAGGGCTGTCCATCCTCCCCTCATAATGTTGGTTTGTTCTCCACAGGGCTGTCTTCCTCCCTCTCATAATGTGGTTTGTTCTCCACAGGGCTGTCCCATCCCTCTTCATAATGTTGGTTTGTTCTCCACAGGCTGTTTCCTCCACTCATAATGTTGTTTTGTTCTTCCACAGGGCTGTCCATCCTCCCTCATAATGTTGGTTTGTTCTCCACAGGGCTGTCCATCCTCCCCTCATAATGTTGGTTTGTTTCTCCACAGGCTGTCCATCCTCTCTCATAATGTTGTTTGTTCTCCACAGGGCTGTTCCATCTCCTCCTCATAATGTTGGTTTGTTCTCCACAGGCTGTCCATCCTCCCTCATAATGTTGGTTTGTTCTCCACAGGGCTGTCCATCCTCCCTCATAATGTTGGTTTTTGTTCTCCACAGGGCTGTCCTCCTCCCCTCATAATGTTGGTTTGTTCTCCAAGGGCTGTCCATCCTCCCTCATAATGTTGGTTTGTTCTCCACAGGTGTCCATCCTCCCCTCATAATGTTGGTTTGTTCTCACAGGGGCTGTCCATCCTCCCTCATAATGTGGTTTGTTCTCCACAGGGCTGTCCATCCTCCCCTCATAATGTTGGTTTGTTCTCCACAGGGCTGTCCATCCTCCCCTCATAATGTTGGTTTGTTCTCCACAGGCTGTCCATCCTCCCTCATAATGTTGGTGTTTTCTCACAGGGCTGTCCATCCTCCCCTCATAATGTTGGTTTGTTCTCCACAGGGCTGTCCATCCTCCCCTCATAATGTTTGGTTTGTTCTCCACAGGCTGTCCTTTCCTCTCTCATAATGTTGTTTTTTTCTCCACAGGGCTGTCATCCTCCTTCTCATAAATGTTGGTTTGTTCTCCACAGGGCTGTCCATCCTCCTCATAATTTGTTTGTTTCCACAGGGCTGTCCATCTCCCCTCATAATGTTGGTTTGTTCCTCCACAGGGCTGTCCATCCTCTCATAATGTTGTTTGTTCCCAACAGGGCCGTCATCCTCCTCTCATAATGTTGGTTTGTTCTCCACAGGGCTGTCCATCCTCCCCTCATAATGTTGGTTTGTTTCTCACGGGCTTCACCTCCTCATAATGTGGTTTGTTCTCCACAGGGCTGTCCATCCTCCCTCATAATGTTGGTTTGTTTCTCACAGGGCTGTCTCCTCCCCTCATAATGTTGGTTTGTTCTCCACAGGGCTTGTCATTCCTCCCCTCATAATGTTGGTTTGTTCTCCACAGGGCTGTCCGTCCTCTCCTCATAATGTTGGTTCTTTCTCCACAGGGATGTCCATCCTCCCCTCATGCCTCCCTCATCAGTTCCACTTCGTGAACTTGAAAAAGAACTGGACTGAAGCTCAGAGTATCTGCAGACAGAACTACACTGACCTGGCCACCATAGATGAGGACATGGCAGATATGAAGAAGCTCAGTAACACAGGATCAGCTAGATGGAGTGAATCAGCCTGGATAGGGCTGTATAAAAACATCTGGAGGTGGTCTCTGGGAGACAGAGAGTTAGAGGGGAACGGGTTTTGGGCACCAGGACATCCAAATAATAAAAATACCAATGAGGTCTGTGTGTGGATGTCGCAAGATGGGTTGTGGCGTGAAGGCAAATGTGACAAGGAATGGTACTTTGTCTGCTATGATGGTGAGTTCCCCTGTCCATTCTCTTGTTCAGCTATGTTGTGTTACACCAAACAATGGTATTGAGTGAAGACATTCATATTTTATTTTAAGGACCCCATCAGTGCTGCCCCTGTTTGATGTAATTCCTGTTCTAGAGCGGAAATGCTCATTTCTTTTCCACATCTGAGAAATGAAGCAGGCTACTTATACATATTCACGAATTGGGGGTGGGAAGGAACGTCAAGGTGATTTCCACGTGGAGTGGAGAAACATCAACAAATAGTGCTGACAGCCGTCAGTTTAGTTAGCTAGCATGCTGTAGTTAGCTAGCATGCTAACCTTACCTAGCATGCTCACCTTATCTAGCATGCTCACTTTATCTAGCATGCTAACCTTATCTAGCATGCTAACCTTATCTAGCATGCTAACCTTATTTAGCATGCTAACCCTATCTAGCTAGCTAATGTTATCTGTTCTTCGCCACTATAGCCTATTTATTGCCTTACCTCCTTAAAACCTGTCTGGCTCTGGCGTTCCGCCAGCGGAACACCTCCCACATTCCACTGAAAAAGCAGAGCACGAAATTCAAAAGATATTTTTTAGAAATATTTAACTTTCACACATTAACAAGTACAATACAGCAAATGAAAGATACACATCTTGTGAATCCAGTCAACATGTCCGATTTTTAAAATGTTTTACAGCGAAAACACCACATATATTTATGTTAGCTCACCACCAAATACAAAAAAGGACAGACATTTTTCACAGCACAGGTAGCATGCACAAAGCCAACC
>NW_019944431.1:18623-24917 GCF_002910315.2 Salvelinus sp. IW2-2015 | reverse complement strand
TTTTTCTGACACTTTTTCTGACACACATATTCTGACCAAATAACTATTCATAAACATAACTAAAAAATACATGTTGTATAGGAAATGATAGATACACTAGTTCTTAATGCAATCGCCGTGTTAGAATTCTAAAAATAACTTCATTACGACATCCAGCTTAGGTATAGCGAGAGAGTACCCAAAATCTGGGCGCAAACGACTAGTACAACATGTTCGACAGATATATGAAATAGCATCATAAAATGGGTCCTACTTTTGCTGATCTTCCATCAGAATGCTGTACAAGGGGTCCTTTGTCGGGAACAATCGTTGTTTGGTTTTAGAACGGCCTTTTTCCCCTCTCGATTTAGCAAGCACACCAAGCACCAAGTGGCCCGAATCTCTCCATCGTCACCAAACAAAGAGAACGGAACACGGCAAAACTCCCGGAAAAATTTCAATAATCTGATTAAACTATATTGAAAAAACATACTTTACAATGATATTGTCACATGTATCAAATAAAATCAAAACCGGAGATATTAGTCGTCCATAACGACAGCTTATCAGAAGGCAAATCCAGGTCCCTTCTCGCGCTCTCCAGAAAACAGGAAACTGGTGACACGTCATGCCAAGAGCTATGATTCGAGCCCAGATCAAGTTACACACTCAATTTTTTCTCTCACTGCTTGTCGACATCTAGTGGAAGACGTATGAAGTGCATCTAAACTAATAAATATCAAGGACTTTAATACGCAGCCCCTAGAACAGTGCATCGATTTCAGATTTTCCACTTCCTGTCAGGAAGTTTGCTGCAAAAGGAGTTCTGTTTTACTCACAGATATAATTCAAACGGTTTCAGAAACTAGAGAGTGTTTTCTATCCAATAGTAATAATAATATGCATATTGTACGAGCAAGAATTGAGTACGAGGCCGTTTAAATTGGGCACGATTTTCCCCCAAAGTGAAAACAGCGCCCTCTGTCCTCAACAGGTTAATCAGTCTATCCTTCTGCTTTACCAACACCAGAGACCATGGTGGAGAGTGTTATCCAATAGTAATAATAATATGCATATTGTACGAGCAAGAATTGAGTACGAGGCCGTTTAAATTGGGCACGATTTTCCCCCAAAGTGAAAACAGCGCCCTCTGTCCTCAACAGGTTATTAATTCCTTTGCACACACTGTATACAGATTTTTCTATTGTGTTATTGACTGTACGTTTGTTTATGTGTAACTCTGTGTTGTTGTTTGTGTTGCACTGCTTTGCTTTATCTTGGCCAGGTCGCAGTTGTAAATGAGAACATGTTCTCAACTGACCTCCCTGGTTAAATAAAGGTGAAATAAAAAAGACTTAATTTTTTAGTTGCAATTATAGGTAGTATATAGGTAGTTGCAATTATACAATTTATAAAACTGTAGTGTATACATATATATATATATTTTATACAGACTCAGCTCAAAAAATACAATGACAAAATTATCCAATGGATTATGATAATTTTATGGTAAAAAAGTGGACGTGCAAAAGCAAGTTGTTTTAATTTGTTCCATGGCTCAGTAAGCCAAGTGGACGCAAGGATATTTATAGGAAGCTCAGTCACAAAGAGGAAGAACTTTGCAGCTTTTCCGAATGAATGAACCATGAACCATACTGGTGGGTTTAACACTAAAAAAATAAAATAAACGTACAATAGTTTGAAAAGTATTTACACGTCATTGACACAGATTTCCCACTTCAAGCCAATATACTTTGACTAAAACTATGATAAATAATTTTGTGTAAGATCTGGGCATCGTTTTAATAATTTTTTTGTTTTACACTGTTGTGGTAATTTATAAAAAATGTATGACAAATTATGTTTATTTACAAACATTTGCCTGTATACATATTCTTATGTAACTATAATGTTTATGTACTATATCTTTTCTTTTCTTCAAATAGACAAAAATGCTACCAACAAGTTTATTCTCATCAAGTCAAAAATACATTTTGATATGGCTCATAGCTACTGTCAGCAGACAAACCAGACAGACCTGGTCAGTGTGAGGAATGCAACAGAGCGGGACGCAATACTGGAGAAGGTGAAAACAGACCTAATGCCAATTGCCAGCACAGAGACATACAGCGTGTGGATCGGACTGCATACATTTCCTGGAGTCTGGAGGAAGTCTGACCAGAGTGTTTCCCCCTTCCAGAACTGGAAGAAAGGAGAACCASAGCTTCACGGAGAGTTCTGTGGTGAAGTTAATTTCCCCTCTGGAGAGTGGAATAGTCAGGGTTGTACCACCGAACTTCCTTTTATCTGCTATGACGGTGAGACACTGACCAAAACAAGATCATTGAGTAGTGATGAAAAGMACTAAACATTGTATTTTAGAATCAAAGTGAACTTAATATATTAACAATCATCATGAGTCTCTGTGTCCCCCTCTTCTTCCTTCCTCCAGATGAACTGGTCCTGTCTTCAAGAACAAGACGTCTCAGAAGCCCTTGGCACTGCAGGGACCTGACCATGGAGCTGTGTCTGCCCACAACCCAGAGCAATCCAGCCAACTGGGTCCAACAGAGAGCCAAGAGCCGCCACCCCCTTCGTCTGGTGGCCTGAGGTACACCTGCACCCTGACTTCTGGTTCTGGGTCAGGAGAAGATTCCTGCACCCACAAACTGGGCCCGGCTCGGGAGGCTACAACACCATTGAGGCAGCAGTTGGACACACGGGCCATACAGAGAGACGGGGGTCAGTGGAGTCGGCAAAGTCTGAGAACTGAGAGATCCAACCTTCATCTGCAGCCAACAGTACTGTGAGATTGACTCTTTCTTCGATGTGTTAAACCTCTCTCTCTACCTACCCCTCCTAACAACACTCTACCCTCTCTACACCTCTAACCCCTCTCTAAACCTCTACCCCTCTCTACACCTCTAACACCTGCTACCGCTCTCTACACCTCATACCCTCTCTACACCTCTACCCCTCTCTACACCTCTACCCCTCTCTCTACCCCTTTACCCTCTTCTCTCTTCTCTCTCTCTCTTCTCTCTCCTCCTCTCGCTCTGCTCTCCTCTCTGCTCTCTCATCTCTCTCTCTCTGCTCTCTCTACTCACTCTCTCTCTCTCTCCTCTCTCTCTCTCTCTCTTCTCTCTCTCTCTCTCTCTCTGCTCTCTCTCTCTCTCTCTCTTACTCTCCTCTCTCCTCTCTCTCTCTCTCTCTCTCTCTCTTCTCTTCTCTCTCTCACTTAAACATTACACTGCACAAAAGTTTGTCAGAGGAATAGAGACATTTCAGATGTCATATTTGATGGCTATGTACAGTTTAAAACAATGTGCAAATATACAAAAGGAAAAAAAAACATAAATAGGGTTTGATTTACAGTATGGTGTGTTCTTCATTGGTATGCCCTTTTCTTTTGGCAACAGGTCACAAATCTTGCTGTGTGATTGCACACTGTGGTATTTCACCAGTAGACATGAGAGATTTATAAAGTAATTTGTTTCAAAGTTCTTTGTTGGCTGTGTAATCTGAGGAAACTGTCTCTGACGTGGTCAACATTGGCAGGAATTAGGAAGTGCAGCTCAGTTCCAACTGCATTTTGTGGGCAGTGTGCACATAGCCATGTCTTCTCTTAGACAGGGTCTGCTTTCTCAATTAGCAAGCTATTGCTCACTGAGCTGTACATAAATCAAAGCTTTCCTCCTTCAATAAGGGTCAGATCATCGTATGGTCAGGATTCTGCCCCACCGTGTACTCCTGTTTAGGGCCAAAAGCATTCTTGTTTGCTCGGTTTTTTGTTAAATTCTTCCAATGTGTGTTCACGTTCCTGAACCTGTTTTCTTGTTTGTATGTGTTTAGTCGGTCAGGCGTGAGTTAGGGTGGGCATCTAGTTATGTGTATCTTGTTAGGTTACCTGATATGGTTCTCAATTGACAGCAGTGTTGTTACGGTTTCCTCTGATTGAGAACCATATTAAGTAGGTTGTTCACATTGTTTGTTGTGGGTGGTTGACTTCCTGTGTCTGTGGTTGCGCGCCACACGGACTGTTTCGTTTGTGTAGTCTTACCTGTTCGTGCGTTCTTCGTGTATGTAATTCTCATAGTCCAGGTCTGTCAACATCGTTTATTGTTTTGTAGCTTTTTTGAATGTTTTCATGTTTCGACTGTACTTGATAAACTTCTTATGATCTTCACAACACGCTGCGCTTTGGGCCGAATCCCTACTCCCTCCTCTTCAAGCTGAAGAGGAGGAGAACATCGGTACAAATGGTCAAGTAATATATCTTTTTGTTTTCTCATCATTTCGTTGGGTCAATTGTGCCTGGGCTCTGTGAGTTATTTTTGTGCTTGTGAACAGAGCCCAAAGACCAGCGTGCGTAGTGGATCTTACCATCTGTAGTGATGCTTGTTTTACGATCTGTACACATAATTCTACATGGCAGATTCTCAATTTGCGTGGTTGTCCCATTTTGGGATCCTGGTTGGTGAGCAGACCCCAGACCTCACAACCATAAAGGGCAATGGGTTCATAACTGATTCTAAAATTTTTAGCCCAGATCCTAATTGGGATCGTCGAAGTTTTATTTCCTTGATGACGTAGAAGGCCCTACTTGCCTCTCATATCGTTCACAGCTTTGTGGCGAATGTACCTGTGGTGATGATTTCAGCCAGGTATGCTATCGTTTTATTTGTGTGCCTCTAGAGCAGCCGTTGTCTAGATGGAATTTGTATTGTGGGCCTTTTTTTGAATACTATTATTTTGTCTTACTGAATTTACTGTCAGAGCCCATTCTGTCAGGTCACAAGGTCTGCAAGCTCACAGGTCTGTCAGGCCATGTCTGTCAGGGCCCAAGTCTGTCAGTCACAGGTCTGTTCAGTCACAGTCGTCAGGCCCACGGTCTGTCAGGTCACAGGTTCTGTCACGTCACAGGTCTGTCAGGGCTCAGTCTGTCAGGGTCACAGTCTGTCAGGGCCCATTGTCCTGTCAGGGCCCAGGTCTGTCAAGGTCTGACAGGTCGTCAGGTCACAGGTCTGCCAGGGCCAGGTCTGTCAGTCACAGTCGTCAGTCACAGGTCTGTCAAGGTCACAAGTTCTTCAGGGCCAGGTCTGTCAGGCCCAGTCTGTCAGGTCATAGTCTGTCAGTCACCAGGTCTGTCAGGTCACAGGTCTTTCAGGAGCCTAGCGTCTGTAGTCACAAGTCTGTCAGGCCCAGGTCTGTCGGCCAGGTCTGTCAGGTCATAGGTCTGTCAGGTCACAGGTCTGATCAGGTCACAGTCTTTAGCGGCCGTAGGTCTGTTCAGGTCACAGTCTGTTCAGAAGCTGTGCAGAAGATCTACAGTACCAGTCAGAAAGTTTGGACACACCTACTCATCAAGGTTTTCTTTATTTTTTACTAACTTTCTACATTGTAGAAAAATAGTGAAGACATCACAAACTAATAAATAAAACATATGGAATTTTAAAAAAAAAATCTAGTATGCGACACAAACAACACAGCATTACATATGTGGAATAAACAAACACCACACAGTCAATAATACAGTAGAACAAAGTGTGTAAATGAGTAAGGATAAGGGAGTAAGCATTAAATAGCAATATGGCGAAATAATTACAATAGAGCAATAAACACTGGAGTGATAATGTGCAGAAGATGAGTGTGCAAGTAAGATACTGAATGTGTTGAAGGGGCAAAATAAATAACAGATATGGGGCTGAGCGTAGTGGATGGCTATTACAGATGGTGCTGTTACAGGTGCATGATCTGTGAGCTGCTCTGACATGTTGTGCTTAATTTGGATAGTGGGGTGCCTAGCGCCCATCTCGACAACATCCGGTAAAAACATCCGATGAAATACAAAAAATCATACATCATTTAAAATCTTAACTTCTTGTTAATCCAGCCACTTTGTCAGATTTCAAAAAGGCTCATGCAAAAGCAAGTATGCAATTATCTGAGGACAGCGCCCTGCGTACAAAAGCATTAAATACAATTCCCAAAACCAGCACAGCATCACAAAAGTCAGAAATAGAGAAAAAAAATCACTACCTTGAAGAATTCCTCTGTTCGTAATCCCAAAGGGTCCCAGGTACACAACAATGTTGTTTGTTCGATAAAGCCTTCTTGGAATTATCCCAAAAAAGTCGAGTTTATTAGTCGCGTTTGATTCAGTATCCCTTCCACTCGTGTCAACTCGTTCAACATGCAGACAAAGGAATCCCAAAAAGTTACCAATAAACTTCGTCCAAACAAGTCAAACAATGTTTCGAATCCAATCCTCAGGTTACCGCTAATATGTAAATAAATGATACAATTGTAGACGGG
>NW_019944431.1:16752-18598 GCF_002910315.2 Salvelinus sp. IW2-2015 | reverse complement strand
ATAGCTTGTCTTCTCTTGAGACCAAAGTCTGTCTATGGCGGGCTCTCTCAATAGCAAGGCTATTCTCACTGAGTCTGTACATAATCAAAGCTTTCCTTAATTCTTAGGTCAGTCACAGTGGTCAGGTATTCTGCCACTGTGTACTCTCTGTTTAGGGCCAAATATCATTCTAGTTTGCTCTGTTAGTTGGTCAATTCTTTCCAATGCGTCACGTAATTATCTTTTAGTTTTCTCATGATTTGGTTGGGTCTAATTGTGTCCTGGGGCTCCTTGGGGTCTTTTTGTGCTTGTGAACGGAACCAGCTTGCTTAGGAAACTCTTGTCTAGGTTAATTTCACTGTAAGTGATGGCTTTGTTTTACGTTGTACACTGAGGGTGTTATTGCATAATTCTACATACAGTCTCAATTTGGTGGTTGTCTCATTTTGTGAATTCTTGGTTGGTGAGGGGACCCCAGACCTCACAAGCATAAGGACAATGGGTTTATAACTGATTCAAGTGTTTTTAGCCAGATTGGGATGTCAAATTGTATGTTCCTTTTGATGACGTTGTCACGTTCCTGACCTTATTTCCTTTGTTTTGTCTTTGTTTAGTTGGTCAGGACGTGAACTGGGTGGGCATTCTATGTTATGTGTTTCTATGTTGGGTTCATTGTTAATTAGCCTGATATGGTTCTCAATCAGGGGCAGGTGTATTAGGTTTCTTCTGATTGAGAACCATATTAAGGTAGATTGTTTTCACTGTTTGTTTTAGGGTGATTGTTGCTGTGTCTGTTCGCCACATGGTACCGTTTCGTTTCGTTCCTGCGTTCATGTTTTATGTTCACAAGTTCAGGTCTGTTCACGTCGTTTATTGTTTTGTAGTTTGTTTAAGAGTTTTTTCCGTCTTCGTTATTATTAATAAACAAATATGTATTCAACCCACGCTGCGTTTTGGTCCGATCCATGCTCCTCTTCAGACGAGGAGGAAAACGACCGTTACAGACGTAGAAGGCCATTCTTACCACTTATATCATCCACAACTTTGTGGATGTTACCTGTGGTGATGATGTTTAGGCCAAGGTAGGTATATTTTTTTGTGTGCTCTAGAGCAACGGTGTCTAGATAGAATTTGTATTTGTAGTTCTGACAACTGGACCTTTTTTTGGAATATTATTATTTTTGTCTTACTGAGATTTACTGTGAGGTCACAGGTCTGTCAGGTCACAGGTCTGTCAGGACATAGGTCTGTCATGGCCCAGGTCTGTCAGGTCACAGGTCTGTCAGGGCCCAGGTCTGTCAGGTCACAGGTCTGGCAGGTCACAGGTCTGGCAGAATCTGTGCAGAAGATCTACAGTACCAGTCAGAATTTTGGACATACCTACTCATTCAAGGATGTTTCTTTATTTTTACTACTTTCTACATTGTAGAAAAATAGTGAAGACATCACAACTATGAAATAACACATATGGATTCATGTAGTAATGAAAAAAAGTGTTAAACTAATCAAAATATATTATATATTTGCCTTAATAATAGCTTTGCACACTCTTGTGCTGAGCACTTGTTGGCAGCTTTTTCTTCACTCTGCAGTCAAATTTATCCCAAACCATCTCAATTTGGTTGAGGTTGGGTGATTGAGGAGGCCAGGTCATCTGATGCAGCACTCCATCACTCTCCTTCTTGGTCAAATAGCCCGTACACAGCCTGGAGGTGTGTTGGGCCATTGTCCTGTTGAAAAACAAATGATAGTCCCACTAAGCGCAAACCAGATGCAATGGCATATCGCTGTAGAATGCAGCCTCACCATGCTGGTTAAGTGTGCCTTGAATTCTAAATAAATCACAGACAGTGTCACCAGCATAGCA
>NW_019944431.1:0-12309 GCF_002910315.2 Salvelinus sp. IW2-2015 | reverse complement strand
ATCAAAATATTTTTCACTACCAGCAAGGCGTCACAAAATCACAAACAGCGATTAAGTAAATCACTTACTTTTTTTTTATTTATTTATTTATTTACCTTTATTTAACCAGGTAGGCTAGTTGAGAACAAGTTCTCATTTACAATGCGACTGGCAAGATAAGATAGCAGTGTGAACAGACAACACAGAGTTACACATGGAGTAAACATAAACAAGTCAATAACATGGTAGAAAAAAGAGATCTATATACAATGTGTGCAAAAGGCTGAGGTAGGCCATAAATCGAATAATTACAATTTAGTCAGTTAACATTGGGAGTGATAAATATCAGATGATCATGTGCAAGAAGAGATACTGGTGTGCAAAAGAGCAGAAAGTAAATAAATAAAAGCAGTATGGGGGGGAGGTAGGTAAATTGGGTGGGTAGTTTACAGATGGACTATGTACAGCTGCAGCGATGGTTAGCTGCTCGGATAGCAGATTTTTAAAGTTGTTGAGGGAGATAAAAGTCTCCAACTTCAGAGATTTTTGCAATTCGTTCCAGTCGCAGGCAGTGGAGAACTGTAAGGAGAGGCGTCCAATGAGGTTTTGGCTTTAGGGATGATCAGTGAGATACACCTGCTGGAGCGCGTGCTGCGGGTGGGTGTAGCCATCGTGACCAGTTGAACTGAGATAGGCGGCACTTTTACCTAGCATAGCCTTGTAGATGACCTGGAGCCAGTGGGTCTGACGACGAAACATGTAGCGAGGGCCAGCCGACTAGGGCATATACAGGTCGCAGTGGTGGGTCGTATAAGGTGCTTTAGTAACAAAACGACATGGCAACTGTGATTAATTTGATGTGGGGTGCTGTCCTCAGACAATCGCATGGTATGCTTTTGCTGTAAAGACTATTGTAGTAGTTAGATTAACAAGAAGTTACGCTTTTAAATTTTATAAAATACTTGTATGTTCACAAACGTTTAATATTACGATTATTTATTTGAATTGCCCTTAAATTTCAATGGATGTTGTCGACTGGTGTCGCTAGRGGGACGGCMAGCCTTAGAGTGAGATAGGTCTGCTCTATATCAAATTAGCATACACCCTGAGTCTCTTCCCTGTTTCACACCTGGTAGTTTGGAGGATGGGACTACCTGCTCTCTTTAACCTAGAGAGCAAACCATCTCCTTTCTACCATCTTTCTGTCTTTCTCTCTCTCTCTCTCTCGTCAAATATATTTCCTGAAACTCTCTTGCTCTCTCTCATTCTTTTTCTCTATATCAATCTCTCTCTTTCGCTCTCTCTTGAAATGTATTTCCTGATGTTCTCTCTCATGTGAAATGTTTTTCATGATATTCTCTTACATTATTATATCCTTTGTTCTCTAATCCAGATTACTAGGACCAGACCCTGTTCTGTGGACCAGCTGAACCCTACAGCCCAACACATTGTTCCAGACCCTGTTCTGTAGACCATCTGAACACTACAGTCCAGAATGTTCCAGACCCTGTTCTGTAGACCATCTGAACACTACAGTCCAGAATGTTCCAGACCCTGTTCTCTAGACTAGCAGAACACTACAGTCCAGAATGTTCCAGACCCTGTTCTGTAGACCATCTGAACACTACAGTCCAGAATGTTCCAGACATTCTCACATTTACATGATTTAAGGTGATGGATAATCATTGTTTTAAGTATATATATATATATATATATATATATATATATATATTATTTTTTACAGTGAGCTCCAAAAGTATTGGGACAGTGACAAATATCATACCCCCAAGACAGTCTAACCTCTCACCATTACAATAACAGGGTAGGTTAGCATTTTATATCATACCCCCAAGACATGCTAATCTTTCACCCTTACAATAACAGGGAGGGGTTAGCATTTTATATCATACCCCCAAGACATGCAAACCATTCACCATTACAGTAACAACGGTGGTTAGCATTTTTGTTGGTATGATATTTATGCCTCCAATTGGTACAGTCAGTTGATATAGTCTTTGCGTTCTGTGAAAATGGGACCAAAGACTTCTTATTTTATTACTTTCATAGACATACAAGTGAATTTGTCCCAATAGTTTTGGTCCCCTAAAATGGGGGGACTGTGTAAATGGTTTACCCGATACGGATGAATAAATAATGGCTCAGTACTCCAAAGTGCTGGAGTACAGAGCCAGAAGAACACACATAGTCTCACTGTCCAGATACTGTTGTAGCTCACAGGAAATAAAACAGAGTTACATAGAGCTCACTGGATATTAAACATAGAGCTACATAGAGCTCACTGGATTATTGTGACATGTGTTCAATATTTGTATATTTTAACATGTTATTTGATTATTATTATATTTTGCTGTTTTATTACTGGTTGATGTCATTTCATTTTAAAGGTTAACTGTTAGTTGTTCTCAAATCAAGTTTTAATTGTTTTAATTAGCTTTTCTACTTGGTGGTCAAGTCTTCATTCAGATATTTTATATAATATAAAATTACGGACACAGGATTTTGGGGGATTTATATAAATACTTGTATTTGACTATTATACCATATTATTATTGTTTTCACATCGACTTAGTGTATTACTCATGAATTATGTTTTTTTATTTTAAAGGTTAAACTTTTAGTTATTCTTGTTTTGGTATTTGGTATTTTATTAGGATCCTTATTAGCTGTTCCAAAAGTAGTAGCTACTCTTTCTTTGTGAAACAACATGGCATTAATAGACAAGAACAGCTCAAGGACAGATCTGTATCAATTTAAAAATGGCACACGTAGCCTCCATATCAATACATACACACAAACTATCCAGGTCAAATAGAGGAGAGGCCTTGTGCCGCGAGGTGTTGCTTTATCTGTTTTTAAACCAGGTTTGCTGTTTATTTGAGCAATATGAGATGGAAGGCAGTTCCATGCAATAACGGCTCTATAATAATATTATTATTATTATTATAGAATATTATTATTATAGAGTATAATATTGTATGCTTTCTTGAATTTGTTTTGGATTTGGGGACTGTGAAATGACCCCTGGTGGCATGTCTGGTGGGGTAAGTGTGTGTGCCAGAGCTGTGTGTAAGTTCACTATGCAAATAATTTGGAATTTTTTTAAACTAATGTTTGTTCATCTATGCATAGTCGATTTACCAACATGTACAAAATAACTAGACTAATATCTATATAAAATATCTAGAGTAACCTCTACCCCGCTCATTGACCCGGTACCGGTACCCCCTTATATAGCCTCGTTATTGTTATTTTTATTAGGTTACTTTTTATTCTTATTTTACTATTTTTGATTTAGTTTATTTAGTAAATATTTTCTTAACTCTATCTTGAACTGATATTTGATATTAAATAAGGAGATGGATACAGGATTTTATAATGACATGTTTTATATTATACTCTTGTAATGTAATATTATCATATCACACTGTTGTTTTCATATTTACTTACTATACTTGTTGATGTTAATGAATGTTAAAGGTGAACTTTTAGTTGTTCTCAACATTCAGTTGGTTTATTTATTTTCTATTTTAACTTGCTGTTACTGTTTCCAGAGTCTATTTCACTCATTCATTATTTTATCTAGACCGTTAATTGTATTCCATTACAGAAAGGCTTCAAGGTCTTTTGAGTTGTTTTAAGTTGTTTTAAATATATTGTACCAACAAGTCATTTTTCTATGATACTAGTGTAACATTTACATGATTGTATCTGTTCTGGTGTTGGTGGTGGAGTCTTCATTTCAAGGGGCAATCTGTGATGTGTTTTAGATTATTATTATTTTTTTTTTAAGTTGTGAAATGTACCCATTAATTCTTGAAGTATATAACTTATAAATTCCTCATGAGCTTAATTCAACTGTCATGTCCCATCAGAACCAAAAATGTAAACTTGTTTTACTCCCTTGTTTTTAAACAATGTAATTGTAAACAAACACTGTTTAGCTTCAAAAACATAGTTAAACTATAACATTGATATCATAGATGGTCTGTCCTTTTATATGTTGTTCTGTCTGTTAATTTGAGTGGTTACATTTCTCTATCTCCATCCTAAAGATTCTCCCAAAACAGTGGTGGGGTTTACACTTTGTTATTGATTGAACTGCAGATTGCCCCTTTAACTATTTGACAATGGTACATTCATCCTTTACACAGTCAAAACATCAATAAAGTTATGAAGAGGCCTCTAATTTGTTTAGTTTTTTGTAATACTTATTTCAAGAAACAGAGGAAAGAATAGAAGTGATTTTGATAATGATGTTAGACCTGACCTCAGATCATCAGTTATTCAGTAGGAACACTGTCTACTGTTGTATACAGGGTGTTAGACCTGACCTCAGATCATCAATTAGTCAATAGGGACACTGTCTACTGTTGTATACATGATGTTAGACCTGACCTCAGATCATCAATAAGTCGATAGGAACACTGTCTACTGTTGTATACATGATGTTAGACCTGACCTCAGATCATCAGTTAGTCAATAGGAACACTGTCTACTGTTGTATACAGGGTGTTAGACCTGACCTCAGATCATCAGTTAGTCAGTAGGAACACTGTCTACTGTTGTATACATGGTGTTAGACCTGACCTCAGATCATCAGTAAGTCAATAGGACCCCTGTCTATTGTTGTTGTTGGACCTGGCTTCAGATCCTAGAAAAATAATAACTGAGATCCACGGTTTACAATCAGTCCACTCTGATAAATAAACTTTATTCAAATATAAATCAATCAATCCAATTAAATTCAGTGAACAAATTAATCATCAAAGCAACTAATCAACTAATCAACTAATCAATACAATCAATCAATAAACAAATTAGGCAGGAAATCAATCTAATCAACAAGTCCAATTAACAAATCAAGCAATCAATGACCAATTAACCAACCAATCAATCAATCAATTCGTTAATCAATGAACGGTGTATATTTTCACATTTATAAAACCCATTATGTTAACAGTAAACAATAGGAGATATGTGATCCAATACTAATTAGGATGAACACAATTTGTTTTCATCACCAATAAAACAATTACATCTTTTGAATCGTGCTGCAGGCTTTTGTTTTTCCATGTATGTTTTGAGTTTGGACTTTAGCACATATAGCACGTTAGCACATAGGGCGCACCGATTGGTGTCACCTCGTTAGTACGTGTTACACCTGTGCTTTCTTGTTCATCTCGTTAGTGGGAAGGTGTTTCAGCTCTGCTGGCCCAGGTTCTATTTAAGAGTGGCTGGCCCAGGTTCTATTTAAGAGTGGCTGGCCCAGGTTCTATTTAAGAGTGGCTTGCCCAGGTTCTATTTAAGAGTGGCTGTCTATTTAAGAGTGGCTGCCAGGTTTCTATTTAAGAGTGGTGGCCCAGGTTCTATTTAAGAAGTGCCTGGCCCAGGTTCTATTTAAGAGTGGATGGCCAGGTTCTGATTTAAAGAGTGGCTGGCCCAGGTGCTATTTAAGAGTGGTGGCCCAGGTTTATTTAAGAGTGGCTGCCAGGTTCTATTTAAGAGTGGCTGGCCCAGGTTCTATTTAAAAGTGATGCCGCAGGTTCTATTTAAGAGTGGCTGGCCCAGGTTATCATTTAAGAGTGGCTGGCCCAGGTTATATTTAGAGTGGCTGGCCCAGGTTCTATTTAAGAGTGGCTGGCCCCAGGTTCTATTTTTCACCTATTTAAGAGTGGCTGGCCCAGGTTCTATTTAAGAGTGGCTGGCCCAGGTTCTATTTAAGAGTGGCTGGCCCAGTTCTCTTTAGTTGGTTCTCTCTAATTTCTAGAAAAACAACCTTTACCTGATCTTCACAGGTTTTCATTTGTTCTACTTTTAGGTTTGCTTCCTGTCTTTCAGTTTGGTG
The DNA here is from genome assembly GCF_002910315.2 of Salvelinus sp. IW2-2015. Lineage (NCBI taxonomy): Eukaryota > Metazoa > Chordata > Actinopteri > Salmoniformes > Salmonidae > Salvelinus > Salvelinus sp. IW2-2015. Next base: position 6,464 of record NW_019944431.1, on the reverse strand, counting down.
TGGGTTGGTATTACGTTTGCCCCTTCTTGGTCAAAATTAGTTGGCGTTCATGGGGGTTGTCTTTTAGGTTAAGTATCACACAATTACATTATTGATAAATCAAATAACTAATACATTAACTGTTTAAAAACAAAAGTTAATCATTAAAATTAAATAACATAAGTGTTTGTTGAACTCCAAATTAACTGTWACAAACAAACTAAAAGTTCAACTTAAATATTAAGTAACATCTATGACAAATYTTCTTTATAAAATGTAATTGTAACTATGGAAACAGTAACAGTGTAAATATAGCTCAGTTGTTAGCATAGCCACAGGAAGTAGAGGTACAGGGTCGTTCACACTACCCTCTGTAGTGCCTTGTGGTCGGAGGCCGAGCAGTTACCACACCAGGCAGTGATGCAACCAGTCAGGATGCTCTCGATGGTTAAACTGTAGAACCTTTTGAGGATCTGAGTACCCATGCCAAATCTTTTCAGTCCCCTGAGGGTGAATAGGTTATTTCGTGCTTCAAAACTGTCTTGGTGTGCTTGGAGTTTGCTGGTGACACCAAGCTCTCAACCTGCTCCACTGCAGCCCGTCAATGAGAATGGGGGCTCCTTCCTCTTTGTCCTGTACTCTACAATAATCTATTTTGTCTTGATCAGGTTCACGGAGAGGTTGTTGTCCTGGCACCACACGGCCAGGTCTATGACCTCCTCCATATAGGCTGTCTCGTTGTTGTCGGTGATCAGGCCTACCACTGTTGTGTCATCGGCAAATTGAATGAGGGTGTGGGAGTCGTGCAGTCATGAGTGAACAGGAAGTACAGGAGGGGGCTGAGCACGCACCCCTTAGGGGCCTCTGTGTTGAGGATCAGCATGGCGGATGTGTTGTTACCTACCCTTACCACCTGGGGGTGGCACGTCAGGAAGTCCAGGATCCAGTTGCAGCGGGAGGTGTTTAGTCCCAAGGTCCTTAGCTTATTGATGCGTTTTGAGGGCACTATGGTCTTGAATGCTGAGCTGTAGTCAATGAATAGCATTCTCACATCGGTGTTCGTTTTTTACAGGTGTGACAGTGCAGTGTCGAGAACACTAGAGACTGCATCATCTGTGGATCTGTTGGGGCGGTATGCACATTGGAGTGGGTATGGGGTTTCTGGGATGATGGTGTTGATGTGAGCCATGACCAGCCTTTCAAAGCACTTCATGGCTACAGACGTGAGTGCTATGGGTCGGTAGTCATTTACACAGGTTACCTTAGGGTTCTTGGGCACAGGCACTATGGTGGTCTGCTTAAAACATGTTGGCATTACAAACTCGGACAGGGAGAGGTTGAAAATGTCAGTGAAGACACTTGCTAGTTAGTCAGCGCATGCTAGTCAGCGCATGCTCGCAGTACACGTCCTGATAATCCGTCTGGCCCTGCGGACTTGTGAATGTTGATCTATCTAAAAGTCTTACTCAGATCGGCTGCGGAGAGCGTGGTCACACAGTCTTCCGGTACAGCTGGTGCTCTCATGCATGTTTCAGTGTTATTTGCCTTGAAGTGAGCATAGAAGTAGTTTAGCTCGTCTGGTAGGCTCGTGTCACTGGGCAGCTCTCGGCTGTGCTTCCCTTTGTAGTCTGTAATGGTTTGCAGGCCCTGCCACATCCGATGAGCGTCAGAGCCGGTGTAGTACGACTCAATCTTAGTTTTTGTATTGACACTTTGCCTGTTTGATGGTTCGTCGGAGGGGAAAGCGGGATTTCTTATTAGCTTCCAGGTTAGAGTCCCGCTCCTTGAAAGCGTCAGCTCTAGCCTTTAGCTCAGTGCGGATGTTGCCTGTAATCCATTGCTTCTGGTTGGGGTATGTGCGTACGGTCCCTGTGGGGATGACGTCATCAATATACTTATTGATGAAGCCAATGACTGATGTGGTGTACTCCTCAATGCTATTGGAGGAATCCAGGAACATATTCCAGTCTGTGTCAGCAAAACAGTCCTGTAGTTTAGCATCTGCTTCATCTGACCACTTTTTTATTGATCTAGTCACTGGTGCTTCCTGCTTTAATTTTTGCTTGTAATCAGGAATCAGAAGGATGGAATTATGGTCATATTTGCGAAATGGAGGGCGAGGGAGGGCTTTGTATGCGTCTCTGTGTGTGGAGTATAGGTGGTCCAGAGGTATTTTCCATCTGGTTGCACATTTAACATGCTGATAGAAATTTTGTAAAACTGCACTCAGATACAGTTATATAGTGAATGTACTCAGATACAGTTGTATAGTGAATGTACTCAGATACAGTAATATAGTGAATATAGTGAATGTACTCAGATACAGTTATATAGTGAATGTACTCAGATACAGTTATATTGTGAATGTACTCAGATACAGTAATATAGTGAATATAGTGAATGTACTCAGATACAGTTGTATAGTAAATGTACTCAGATACAGTTGTATAGTAAATGTACTCAGATACAGTTATATAGTGAATGTACTCAGATACAGTGCAGTTGGGCCATTTAGGCTACCTGATGAGAGGATTATTTGTCCAAAGATACAGTTATATAGTGAATGTACTCAGATACACTATATAACTGTATCTGAGTACATTCACTATATAACTGTATCTGAGTACATTCACTATATAACTGTATCTGAGTACATTTACTACATAACTGTATCTGAGTACATTCACTATATAACTGTATCTGAGTACATTCACTATACAACTGTATCTGTATACAACTATAACGCAACATCTTATGTGACTAATCAATCGGTAGAGTTGTAAATGCGATATAAACACATTTATAAACTTGTCTTTTTCATTAGAAACAAGGGAATTTAACCGGAAAAATATATATTTATATGTCAACTACATCATCACTCACAGCCTTTTATCCTCAACAAGTCAATTAAATAAAAACACATCTCTGGTTAAACACAAGTCATCATGTACTATAGACCTATTACGATAAAACATTGAATGTATGCATGAATGCTAAATAATGCTAATTACCCTATTAAAGGTGAAGTTGTGGGCTGTCTGTGTATTTTATTGATTTATTAATGTTTAGGCTATTTGCTTTGCTTCTAAATCTCAGTGTCTCTTTCGCCAGCGAGGCAACTAGGTTTTTTGAACTGTTGCAGACAGGAAGAGACATCTGCCCTCTCATTGGCTAAAATAGTCGCATCTGATCTCATCTTCTCCCGTCTGACTTCCATATTTGAGGACATATTTTTCCATTGTTAGAGCGGTCACTCAACTTGTCAATATAATGCACTGAACAAAACACAACATGTAAAGTGTTGGTCCAATGTTTCATGAGCTGAAAAAAATATCCCAGAAATGTTCCCAACGCACAAAAAGCTTATTTCACTCAAATGTTGTGTACGACTGTGTTTACATCGTTGTCAGTGAGCATTTATCCGTTGTCAAGATAATCCATCCACCTGACAGGTGTGGCATTTCAAGAAGCTGATTAAAACCTTTTCTCAATATAGGGGGTGCTGTTTCAACGTTAGCATTTATCGTCTCCAAATTAAACTGCCTCATACTCAATTCTTGCTCGTACAATATGCGTATTATTATTACTATTGGATAGAAAACAATCTCTAGTTTCTAAAACCGTTTGAATTATGTCTGTGGGTGAACCAGAACTCTTTCTACAGCGNCACAGCCTTTTATCCTCAACAAGTCAATTAAATAAAAACACATCTCTGGTTAAACACAAGTCATCATGTACTATAGACCTATTACGATAAAACATTGAATGTATGCATGAATGCTAAATAATGCTAATTACCCTATTAAAGGTGAAGTTGTGGACTGTCTGTGTATTTTACTTGATTTATTCATGTTCAGGCTATTTGCTTTGCTTCTAAATCTCAGTGTCTCTTTCGCCAGCGAGGCAACTAGGTTTTTTGAACTGTTGCAGACAGGAAGAGACATCTGCCCTCTCATTGGCTAAAATAGTCGCATCTGATCTCATCTTCTCCCGTCTGACTTCCATATTTGAGGACATATTTTTCCATTGTTAGAGCGGTCACTCAACTTGTCAATATAATGCACTGAACAAATGCAACATGTAAAGTGTTGGTCCAATGTTTCATGAGCTGAAAAAAATATCCCAGAAATGTTCCCAACGCACAAAAAGCTTATTTCACTCAAATGTTGTGTACGACTGTGTTTACATCGTTGTCAGTGAGCATTTATCCGTTGTCAAGATAATCCATCCACCTGACAGGTGTGGCATTTCAAGAAGCTGATTAAACAGCATGATCATTACACAGGTGCACCTTCTGCTTGGGATAATAAAAGGCCACTCTAAAATGTGCAGGTTTGTCACACAACACAGATGTCTTAAGTTTTAAGGGAGCGTGCAAATTGGCATGCTGACTGCAGGAATGTCCACCTGTTGCTAGAGAACTGAATGTTAATATATCTTCCATAACCCGCCTCAAAATTCATTTTAGAGAATCTGGCAGTATATCCAACTGGCCTCACAACCGCAGACCACATGCATGGCGTTGTTTGGGCGAGCGGTTTGCTGATGTCAACATTGTGAACAGAGAGCCCCATGGTGGCGGTGTGGTTATGGTATGGGCAGGTATAAACTATGGACAACAACAACAGTTGCATTTTATTGATGGCAATTTCAATGCACAGGGATACCGTTTAGATATATTTTTGAAAGATATCTGTGACCAACTGATGCATATCTCTATTCCCGGTCATGTGAAATCCATAGATTAGGGCCTCATTTATTTATTTAAATTATATGAACTGTTACTCGGTAAAATATTTGAAATTGTTGCATGTTTGTTCAGCTATACTACATGATCAAAAGTATGTGGACAACTGCTTTCAAACATCTCATTCCAAAATCATTGACAAAAACATGGAGTTGGTCCCTCTTCGCTGCTTTAACAGCCTCCGCTCTTCTGAGAAGGTTTTCCAATAGATGTTGGAAAATTGCTGAAGGGACTTGCTTCCTTCCATTTAGTCACAAGAGCATTAATGAGGTCGGGTACTGATGTTGGGCGATTAGGCCTGGCTCGCAGTTTGCGTTCCATTTCATCCCAAAGGTGTTCCATGGAGTTGAGGTCAGGGTTCTGTYCAGGKCWGTCAAGTTCTTCCACACCAATCTCAAAAAAATATTTCTGTATGTGTGCGTCTGCTCTGCCATAGATCCCYTTTCATGAATCTTCCGACGAACAGTTCTTGTGCTGATCTTGTTTCCAAAGGCAGCTTGGAACTCAGTAGTGAGTGTTGCAACCGAGGAAATAATTCTTTTTTTTTTTTCAGACTATTTTTGCCAATTAGCGGCTGAGCCGTTGTTACTCCTAGACGTTTCCACTTCACAATAAGAGAGAGAGAGAGAGAGAGAGAGAGTGACCCCAATCTTTAAGAACGGAGACAAATTTGACCCTAACAATTACAGAGGCATTTGTGTGAACAGTAACCTGGGAAAGGTTTTCTGTAGTATTATAAATGTAAGAGTTCTAAACTTCCTTAATAAGCACAATGTCTTGAGTAAAAGCCAAATTGGATTTATACCAAAACATCGCACAACTGATCATATTTACACCCTACACACCCTGATAGATAAACATGTCCACCAAAATAATACCAAAATATACGCTTGCTTTATCGACTTCCAAAAAGCTTTTGATTCTATTTGGCATACAGGACTGTTCTACAAAGTTATTGAAAGTGGTGTAGGGGGTAAAACATATGACATAATTAAATCAATGTATACTGGCAATACGTGCAGCATWAAAATTGGTAAGAAAAMAACAGAATTCTTTAACCAGGGGRGGGGCCTTCGTCAGGGTTGTAATCTGAGCCCTGCACTCTTCAYTATTTACATCAARYAATTGGRCACTATTCTAGAAAAATCCTCAGCCCCTGGTGTTAGTCTCCACAATTCAGAGGTTAAATGCCTACTCTTCGCAGATGACCTARGCCTGCTGTCAKCCACAGCACATGGCCTACAGRAGAGCCTGGACCTGCTAGAGCAGTACTGCCAGACCTGGGCCCTGGCAGTAAACCCCAAAAAMACTAAAATAATGATTTTKCAGAGAAGATCCAGATCTCAGGGAATTAGACCAAAGTTCTCAATTGGTACAAAATATACAGAGTACTGCACACACTACAATTACTTAGGTTTAAAAATAAGCTCAACTGGACACCTTAATTAGGCAGTGAATGAACTGAGAGAGAAAGCACGCAGGGCATTCTACGCCATTAAAAAGCAAATTCAAATTGAAATACCCATTAAAATTTGGCTAAAACTAATTGAATATGTCATTGAACCAATTGCACTTTATGGCAGCGAGGTGTGTGTTCAACTTGCAAAACAATATTTAATCAAATGGGACAAACACCCCATTGAAACCCTGCATGCAGAGTTCTGTAAGATTATCCTACATGTCCAGAGGAAAACTACAAACAATGCATGCAGGGCAGAATTAGGCAAATATCCACTAA
>NW_019944430.1:111507-122993 GCF_002910315.2 Salvelinus sp. IW2-2015 | reverse complement strand
CAGGGTGTTTAGTCAGCAGGGGTTAGTCAGCAGGTGGGTTAGTTCCAACAGGGTGGGGTTTAGTCAACAGGGTGGTTAGTTCAGCAGTCCTGGTTTAGTCGTCAGGGGTTTTTGGTTTAGTCGTCAGGGTTGGTTAGTCCGTCAGGGGTTGGTTAGTTCGTCGGGTGTTTTAGTCGTCAGGTGTTAAGGTCCAGCAGGGTGTTTAAGTCCCAACAGGTGGGTGTTAGTCAGCAGGGTGGTTAGTCAGCAGGGTTGTTTTAGGTCACAGGGGTGTTTAGTCCAAGGGTTGTTAGTCAGCGGGTGTTAGTCAAACAGGGGGTGTTAGTCGCATGGGTGGTTTAGTCGCAGGGTGTTAGGTCCAGCAGGGTTGTTAGTCAGCAAGGGTGTTAGTCAGCAAGGGGTGTTAGTCGTCAGGGGTTGTTAGTCCGTCAGGGTGTTAGTCCGTAGGTGGTTTAGTCAGCAGGGTTTTTAAGTCGATCCAGGGGTTGTTTAGTCCCAGCAGGGTGTTAGTCAGTCAGGGTTGTTTTGAGTCCACAGGGTGTTAGTCGTCAGGGTTGTTAGTCCCGTCAGGGTGGTTAGTTCCCGTCCAGGGGTGTTGTCCGTCAGGTGTAGTCCCCCCCGTCAGGGTGGTTGTCGTCAGGGTGTTAGTCAGCAGGGTGTTAGTAACAGGGTGTTAGGTCAGAGGGGTTGTTAGTCAACCCAGGGTGGTTAGTCCGTCAGGGGTGTTTAGTCCCCCGTCAGGGTGTTTTTAGTCCGTCCAGGGTGTTTTAGTCCGTCAAAGGGTGTTTATTGTCCAGGGTGTTTAGGTCGGCAGGGTGTTTTAGTCGGGCAGGGTGGGTTAGTGGCCAAGGGGTGTTAGTTCGGCAGGGTGTTAGTCAAGCAGGGTGTTAGTCAGCAGGGTGGTTTAGGTCCAGCGGGGTGTTAGTCAGCAGGGTGGGTTAGTCCAGGCAGGTGTTAGTTAGTCAGGGTGCGGTTTAGTTCCAACAGGGTGTTAGTCCCCAACAATGGTTGGTTAGTTCAGCAGGGTGTTTAGTCAAGCAGGGTGTTTTAAGTCCAGCAGGGGGTTTAGTCCAGCAGGGGGTGTTTAGTCAGCAGGGTTGGTTTAGTCAGCAGGGTTGTTTAGTCCCAGCAGGGTGTTAGTTCAAGCAGGGTGTTAGTCCAGCAGGGTTGTTAAGGTCAACAGGGGTGTTAGTCCCAGCAGGTGTTTTAGTCCAGCAGGGTTTGTTAGTCAGCAGGGTGGTTAGTTTAGTCAGGGTTGGGTTAGTCCAGCAGGTGTTAGTCAGCCCAGGGTGTTAGTCAGCATGGTGTTAGTCCGTCAGGGTGTTTAAGTCCCGTCAGGGTGTTTTAGTTCGTCAGGGGGTGTTTTAGTCGTCAAGGGGGAAAGGATAGTGAATTGAATTTGGTTTTTGTGTGTTATTGGTCCCCTGCCCACCTTCTTCCTTAGGTTGGTGACTTATGTCCTGTTTGGCACCTACCATCCAATCCAGCCTGTACCTAAAACTGCTCAACTTGGGTTTCGGTAACAAATATTACAGGTGAGATCAACTTGGGGTCTGATACATATTTTACAAGGTTGAAGATCACCTGGGTTTAGTAACAATATTTACAGGTGATCAACCCTGGTTTTTTGGTACATAATTACAGGTTGAGATCAACCCTGGTTTTGGTACTATTACAGGTGGAGATCACCTGGGTCCTGACACATATTAACAGGTGAAATCAAAGTTGGTTTCTGATACATTATTTACAGGTGAGATCACCTGGTTCGAACATAATTACAGGTTGAGATCAACTGGTTCCTTGATGGACATATTACAAGGTGAAGATCACCTGGTTTGGTACATATTACAGGTGAGATCACCCTGGTTCGGTTACATATTAACAGGTGAGAATCACCTGGTTTTGGTTAACATATTACGGTTGAGATCACCCCTGGTCCTGATACAATATTACAGGGTTTGAGATTCACCCTGGGTTCGGTAACATATTTTACCAGGTTGAGATCAACCTGGTTCGGTGTACATATTACCAGGTGAGATCAACTGGTCTGGTTAACATATTACAGGTGGAGATCACCTGGTTTCGGTAACATATTACAGGTGGCAAGATCACCTGGGTTTGGTACATTAATTAAGGTTGAGAATCACCTGGTTTTGGTACATATTTACACGGTGGAGATCACCTGGTCTGGTACATATTACAGGTGAGGATTCCCTTGGTTTTGGTACATATTACAGGTGAGATCACCTGATTTCGGTACATATTACAGGTGAGATCAAACTTGGTTCTGGGTTACAAATATTACAGGGTGAGATCACCTGGTCTTGAAATACATTATTTACAGGTTGAGGATTTCCCTGGGTTTGGTAATATTAACAGGTGGGAGAAATCACCTGGGTTTGGTACATATTACAGGTGAGAATCACCTTGGTCTGACGTCTACACTATTACAGGTGAGATCACCTGGTTCGGTACATTATTACAGGTGAGACACTGGTCCCTGATACCAATAATTACAGGTGAGGCTCAACCCTGGTTCGGTCACATATTAAAAGGGTGAGATCAACTTTGGTCCCTGATACATAATTACAGGTGAATCACCTGGTTTCGGTTTACATAATTTCAGGTGAGATTCAACTGGTCTGATACATATTTCCCAGGGTGAAGCCTCACCTGGTTTTGGTACATATATTACAGGTTGAGATCAACCTGGTTTTTGGGTAACATATTACAGTGAGATCAACTGGTTCCTGGTTACAATATTAACCAGGTGAGATCCAACTGGTTTTGGTACATATTTTACAGGTGAGATCACCTGGTTTGGTAACATATTACAGGTTTGAGATCACCTGGGTCCTGACCATATTAAACAGTGAAAATCAAGGTGGTCTTGGTAACAATATTTACAGGTGAGATCACCTTGGTTTGGTAGATTATTACAGGTGAGATCACCTGGTTTTTTGGTACAAATATTTACAGGGTGGAGATCAACCTTGGTCTTGATACATATTACAGTGAGATCCCCTGGTTTCTTGAAATACATATTAAGCGGTGAGATCACCCTGGTTTTGGTAGATATTAACAGGTGAAGAATCACCTGGTTTGGTACAGCTATTACAGGTGAGATCACCTGGGTTCCTGATACATATTACAGTTGAGATCACCTTGGGTTCTGATAATAAATTAACAGGTGAGAATTCACCTGGTTCGGTACATAATTACAGGTTGAGATCAAACCTGGTTTCGGTACATATTACAGGTGAGATCACCTGGGTTTTTCGGTACAATAATTACAGGTGAGATCCCTGGTTTTTTTCGGTTACATTATTACAGGTGAGATCAACTGGTCGATTTTACATATTAAGCAGGTTGAGCATCAACCTGGTTTGGTTACATTATTTAACAGGTTTGAGATTCACCCTGGGTCCCTGATACCAGTTATTTACAGGTTGGAGATTCACCTGGTTTCCGGTACAATATTTACAGGCTTGAGATTACCTGGTTTGGTAACATATTTACAGGTGAGAGTCAGCCTGGTTTTTCGGTACATATAAGGATGAGATCAAACTTGGTCTTGTTACAATATTACAGGTGGAGATCAAACCTGGTCTGATTACCTATTACAGGTGAGATTCAGCTTGGTCTGATACATATTACAGGTGAGATACCTTGGTTTCCGGTACCTATTACCCGGTGAGATTTCACCTGGTCTGAATAACATAAATTACAGGTGAAGATCACCTGGCTGAATACATATTCAAGGCCGAGGATACCTGGTCCCTGATAACATAAATTAACAGGTGAAGATCATCCTGGTTTGGGTTAGATTCTTACAGTTGAGATCACCTGGTTTGGTAATATTTACAGGTGGAGATCTCACCTGGTCCCCCTTGATACAATATTACAGGTGAGATTTCACCTGGTCTGATACTTATTACCAGGTGAAGGATCACCTGGTTTGGTAGATATTAACAGGTGAGAATCACCTGGCTTTGGTAATAATTTACAGGGGAGGATCCACCTGGGTCCTTGGATACATATTACAGGTGGATCACCTGGTCTGATACATATTACCATGGTGGAGATTCACCTGGTTTTGGGTACATCATTAACAGGGTGAGATCACCTGGTTTTGGGTACATATTACAGGTGAAATCAACTGGTCCCCTGTATTACATTATTACAGGGTGAGATCAACTGGTTCGGATACAATATTAACAGGTGAGATTCAACTGGTTCTTGAATACATATTTTAACAGGTTTGAGATCAACTGGTTCGGTACATATTACAGGTGAGATCAACTTGGTCTGAATACCATATTACAGGGTGAGAATTCACTGGTTTCGTACAAATTATTTACTAAGTGAGATCCTGGTCCTGATACATATTACAGGTGAAGAATCACCTGGTTTGGTACATATTACAGGTGAGATCAACCTGGGGTTTTTGGTTACATATTTACAGGTGAGATCAACCTTGGGTCTTTGATACATATTACAGGTGAGATCACCTGGTTCGGTAACATTATTAACAGTTGAGATCAACCTGGTTTGGTAACAGTATTCACAGGTTGAAGATCAACCTGTCTGATACATATTTACAGGTTGAGACTCACCCTGGTTCGGTACATATTACAGGGTGACGATTCACCCTGGTTTCGGTTAACATATTACAGCGTGAGAATCACCTGGGTTTTGGGTGTACAATATTTTACAGGTTGGGAAAGGATCACCCTGGGTTCGGTACATATTACAGGTGAAATCAACTGGGTCCTGATACATATTACAGGTGAGATAACTGGTTTCGGTACATATTTAACAAGGTGAGATCAACCTGGTTTCGGTAACATTATTACAGGGGTGGAGATCAACTGGTTCGTACATATTTACAGGTGAGATCAACCTGGTTTCGGTTCAATATTACAGGTGGAGATCAACCTGGTTTTTCTTGGTACCATATTTAACAGGTGAGATCACTGGGTCTCGTACAATATTACAGGTTGCAGGATCACCTGGTTTCGGTCAATATTACAGGGTGAAGATCCACCTGGTCTGGATACATATTACAGGTGAAGAATCAAAACCTGGTTTTTGGTACATATTACAGGTGAACGAATCAAAATTGGTTTCGGTACATATTACAGGTGAGATCCCTTTGGTTTGGGTACATTATGACAGGTTGAGATCACCTTGGGTTTGGTACAATTTATCAGGTTGAGATCACCTGGGTCTGATACATTATACAGGTGAGAATTCACCTGGTCTGATACTTATTACAGTGGAAATCACGTGGTTCGACACATATTACAGGTTGAAATCAACTGGTCTGACACATTTTAACAGGTGAACATCTTTACAATCTCACTGTAAAATGGGAAAGACAGTCACATGCATTTTCGCTATGCCTTCCATTAACTGGATAACTCCAACATATTTCTCTCAACAGAACTATCCAGAGTTTCCTTTATTGACATGGAGAACATGTTTCAAGATCTTAACAGACAACAAAGGGTTTTAAGCCACGTGGGGTGCTCGGGTGGCAGTTACTCCCTGGTATTCTTGAGGGGTAATGAGTTTTGTTGTTTATCATTTAAACTGCTAAAGGACCAATGGTCCAGGTTTTGTGTGTGGTTCCCCGAATTCCGTGGGTGTTTGTCCTGCTCTGTCCTCCCTCCTCTGTCTTCCCTAATTCCGTCTCCCTCTCTCTCGTCCGCTTCCCCGTCTCCCTGCCGCCCGCTCCGTCACTCCCTCGCCGCTTCCCCGTCTCCCTCACCCGCTCGTCCCTCCCTCGCCCGCTCGTTCCCGCTCCGTCTCCTCTATCTCTTCCGCCTCCCGCCTCCTTCTCTTCTCCCTCTCTCTGCTTCCCGCTTCCTCGCCAGCTCCTCTCCCTCGCCGCTCCTCTCCCTCCTCCTCTCCTGCTCCCTCTCCCCGCTCCCTTTCCTCTCCGCTCCTTCTCCCGCCTCTTTCCTCCCCTTCACTCCCTGAGGCTTTGTGGGAGGGCCCTCTCCCAGTTAGTCCCCTGTAAACTGTGGGACTGGTTGAGCTGCGGGACTGTGGGAACTGTGGATTGGGGGAACTTGTGGACTGTGGGGAACTGTGGTTGCTGTGGAATGTGAGACTGTGGGACTGTGGGCTATGGGAACCCTGTGGAATGTGGGAGTTTGGTTTGGGAACTTGTGGGGCCTAAGGGACCTGTGGGACTGTGGGGAAAAATGTTGGGTTTTGGGAAATTGTGGGCTAATGGGAACTGTGGGCCTTGTGTGGGACCCTGTGGGGCTATGGGACTGGTGGGGGTTTGTTGGGAACTTGGTGGGCTATGGGCCTGTGGGACTCTGGGCTGTGGACTGTGGTGCTGTGGGCTGTGGGACTCTGGGCTGGTGGGAACTGGTGGTTGCTTGTTGGGCTTGTGACTCTGGATCTTGTGGTGCCTTGTGGGCTGTGGGAACTCTGGGCTGGTGGGGGCCTTTCCGGGACTGTTGGGACTCTGGCTGTGGACCTGTGGTGCTTGTGGGCTGTGGGACTCCCTTGGGCTGTGGGACTGTGGGCTGTGGGACTCTGGACTGTGGTTGCTGTGGCTGTGGGGGAAACCCCCTCCCTGGGCTGTGGGGTCCCCCTTGGGCCTTGTTGGGCTCTGGGACTGTGGTGCCCTTGTGGGCTGTGGGACTTCTGGGGCTGTGGACCTGTGGTGGCCTGTGGGTTCCCGCTTGGGCCTGTGGGGAACTCTCTGGGCCTTGTGGGTCCCTTGGGCTGGTTTTGGGACTGTGGTGGCCTGTGGGACTGTTGGAGAGGGGGAGGTGAATTTGACCATGGCTATGTTACCTGAGTTCCACCACACCTGCCTGAATTGTCAATTTCCTGTCATGTTTGGTCTTTGTCCACGGTGAAAGACCGATGTCAGCGCCCACAGACCTTCCAGTTGAACAACGGGCCGGGTGACCGTTTCAGAAACGTCTGCTTCAAGCTACACTGCGGGGTTTAGGTCCATAAAAACTGGGTGTAGTTCAATTCTGTTATGTCATGAGAATGTGTTAGTTTCATCTTTGGATGTCATGAGAAAGGTGTTAGTTCATCTCTGGATTCCATGAGAATGTTGTTAGTTTCATCTTCTTGATGTCCATGAAAGAAGTGTAGTTTTCATCTATGATGTCATGAAAATTGTTTGGTGTTCATCTCTGAATGTCCAATGAGAAATTGTGGTAGTTTCCATCTATGATGTCCCAATGAGAATGTGTAGTTTCAATCTCTGATTGTCATGAGAATGTGTTAGTTTTCATCTATTGATGTCATGAGAATGTTTGGTAAGATCATCCTTTTGATGTCATGAAGAATGTTGTAAGTTCATCTATGAATGTATGAGAATGTGTAGTTATCCTATGAATGTCATCGAAGAATGTGTAGTTTTTCATCTTTGATTGTCATGAGAAAATGTGTAGGTTCATCTACTGATGTCAAATGAGAATGTGTAGTTCATCTTTGAATGTCATGAGAATGTTGGTAGTTCCATCTATGATTCAATGGAGAAATGTGTAGTTTCATCCTTTGATGTCCATGAGAAAGGTGTACGTTTCATCTCTGATGTCCATGAGAATGTGTAGTTTTCATCCTATGATGTTCAATGAGAATGTGTGTTTCATCTAATTGATGTCAAATGAGGACATGTGTAGTTTCCAATCTATGAAAGTTCATGAGAAATGTGTAGTACTTTCTCTGATGTTCAATGGGAGAATGTGTTAGTTAAAAAAAATTACTTAAAAAAAAATAAATTTTATATAATATTAAATAAAAAATTATAAATTATTAAAATTATAAAAAAAATAAATTTAAATCAATTTTATAATGATTTTAAAAAAAATTTTTAAATTAATTTATTTTTAAAATAATTTATAATTTCAATCTCTGATGTTCCATGGACCATATTCTCTCAATGACCAGACAAATAAATACCATTTGAAATCAGAATTGGATAGTCCATGGACGGAGCAGAACAGAGCTTTGTACTACCAGTAGGCATCACCCCTGTCCATTTGCCTTCACCTTGTCCAATTAGAATTCTGTAAAACTTTGGCATTCAACTCATGATGTAATATAATGTGTGTGTTGGTCTATAAAATAAAGACTTTAATCAGATAGGAAGTAGGACCCCTGTGGTTTTATCCTTGTGCTTGCTTTTGTCCTTCAGCAATGTGATCCCTCATGGGGCAATATCGTTGTCACTGTGATGGCCGGTCCAGAAGCTGGTTTTGCTTTCTGGGTAGGTTTGAAACCCTCTTTTCACATAGCCTTTCATTACATGACTAGGCATGCCACTAAAATGAGCATTAAAAAACACATGACCCTCCCGTTCGGATTTCCCAGACCACCCAGACACCCGCATTTAACATCCACATGGTTCCCTGTGTGTGTGTCCTGCAAGGTGGGCCGTCTGGTTTCAGGTAAGAAGCAACGATCCCTCCGTTCCTTGCTGTTTCGCTTTCTATGAACGTCCCCATGGGAAGGATGCAATCCGTATTTGATGAACCCAGGAATATATCAAGGGTGAGTTACGCTATAGGTCTATATACAGGTGAGTTAACCCTAATAGGGTCTATATACAGGGTGAGTTTTTAACTCTAATTAGGGTTCCTTTATATACAGGGTGAAAGTTTAACTCTAATAGGGTCTATAATACAGGGTGAGTTTAACTCCTATAGAGTTCCTATATACAGGGTGAGTTTTTACTCTAATAAGGGGTCCCTATATACGGGGTTTGAGTTAAATCTATAGGGTCTATATACAGGGTGGAGTTTAACTTTCTAATTAGAGTCTAATATTACGAAAAAAGGGGGGTGAGTTTAACTCTATAGGGTCTATATACAGGGTGAGTTAACCTTCTAGGGGTCTATATCAGGGTTGAGTTTAAACTCTTATAGAGTCTATATACAGGGTTGAGTTAACTCTATAGAGGTCTATATAAGGTGAGTTTAACTTTCTATAGGGGTTCCTATATACAGGGTTGAGTTACTTCCTAAGGGTTCTATAATACAGGGTGAGTAACTCTATAGGGTCCTATAATACCGGAGTGAAGTTTAACTCCTATAAGTGTCTATATTACAGGGGTGAAGTTTAACTTCTATAGGGGTCTATATACAGGGTTTATATCCAGGGGTGAAACAGTTTAACTCTATAGGGGTCTAATATACAGGAGTATTATACAGGGTGAGTAACTCTATAGGGTCCTTTTTTTAAAAAAAATTTTTTAAAAAAAAATTACAGGGTGGAGTTAACCTCCTATAGGGGGTCCCCTATATAGAGGGTGAAAGTTAACTTCTATAGGGTCTTATATCAGGGTGGAGTTACTTCTATAGGGTTCTATATACAGGGGTCGATTTAACTCTATAGGGTTCCTATATACAGGGTGAGTTACTCTATAGGGTCCTATATACAGGATATTATCCTGGGGTTAGTTTTTTAACCTTCTAATAAAGGGTTCCCTATATACAGGGTTGAGGTTTAACTCTCTAGGGTTTAATATCAGCCAGGGTGAGTTAACTTTCTATAGGGTCCTTAATATAAGGGATATATCCAGGGGTTGAGTTTTAACCTCTAATATAGTCCTATATACAGGGGTGGAGTTAACTTATAGGGTTTCCTTTTATCCAGGGTTAAGTTTAACTCTATAGGGTCTTATATACCGGGTTGAGTTAACTCTAGGGTCCCCTATTATACAGGGTGGAGTTAAACTCCTATAGGGGTTTCTATATACAAGGGTGAGTTAAACTCTTTCGGGTCCTATATACAGGGGTTGAGTAACTATATAGGGTCTTATTAAGGGTGGGAGTTTAATCTATAGAGTCTATATTACAGGGTGAGGTTTAACTCTAATAGGGTCCTATATTACCAGGGTGGTTAACTCTTGGGTCCCTTATAATACAGGGTGAGTTAACTCTATAAGAGTCCTATATACAGGTGAGTTTAACTCTATAGAGGTTCCTATTATACAGGGGTGAAGTTAAATCCTAATAGGGTCTTATATACAGGGTGAGTTAACTCCTAGGGGTCCTTTATATTACAGGGTGAAAGTTAAATCTATAGGGTCTATCTACAGGGTGGAGTTTAAACCTCTATAGAGTCTAAATAATATACAGGGTGAATGGTTAAACTCTATAGGGTTCCTATATACAAGGTATATCCAGGGTGAGTTTAAACTCTATAGGGTCCCCTAATATACAAGGGATATATACAGGGGTGAGTTAACCTGCGCTTATAGGGTTCCCCCTATATACAGGGGTGAGTTAACTCCTATAGGGTCTATATAGAGGGTGAGTTAACTTCTTATAGGGTCCTATAACAGGGGTTTGAGTTAACTTAAGGGTCCCCTTATATACAGGGGTGGTTAAACCCTATAGGGTCTATTAATACAGGTGGAGTTTTTAAACTCCTATAGGGTCCTATATACAGGGTGAGTTAACTCTATAGGGGTCTTATATACACGGAATTATATCCAGGGTGGAGTTTTAACTCCCTATAGAGTCTATATTACAGGGTGAGTTTAACTCTTATCGGGGTTCCTTTAGTACCAGGGTGAGTTTTTAACTCTTATAGGGGGTCCCCCTATATAACAGGTGGGTGAGTTTTAACTCCCTATAGGGTTCCCCCCTCTATAGGATAGTATGCCGGGTGGAGTTAAACTCTATAGGGTCCTACATAAAGGGGTGAGTTTAACTCTATAGGGGTCCCTATATACAGGGGTTGAGTTACTCTAATAGGGTTCTATATACCGGGTGAGTTTAACCTCTATAGAGTTTATTAGTTACCGAGGATATTCCGGGTTGGAGTTTTAACTCTATAGGGTTTCTACATACAGGGTTTGAGTTACTCTATAGGGTTCTATATAAGGGGTTGAGTTACCTCTATAGGGTCTATATACAGGATATATCCAGGGTTGAAGTTTAACTCTTATAGAAGGTCTAGATATACAGGGGTGGAGTTTTAACTCTATAGGGTTTCTACCATACAGGGTGGAGTTTTAACTCTATAGGGGTCTATATACAGGGTGAGTTAACCTCTAATAAGGGTCCCCCCCTATATAACAGGGTGAAGTTTTTAACTCTATATGGGTCTATATACAGGAATTTATAACAGGGGTGAGTTTACTTCTATAGGGTTCTATATCTGACTAACACCCCGACTAACATCAAGAGAGATCAAGTGTAAACAGAGAATGAATCAGAGGATGCCAGTGTGGTCTGATGTGAACCCATATGAAGGTAGAGAAGACTGTACCTGGAACTGGCCTTCTGTGACCATGTAAGCACAGAGCAGAGATCCTGCTAATAGCCCTGAGCCAATGATCAGGTTCTGGGTCTGGTTCAGTAGGGCCAATGACGCGTTGGTCTTCCACTCTGACTGCTGCAGACAGGACAGGGGAACACCAATCACCAGCTAGCTACCTCAACATCAACCAATCAGGACAGGGGAACACCAATCACCAGCTAGCTACCTCAACA
>NW_019944430.1:107947-110323 GCF_002910315.2 Salvelinus sp. IW2-2015 | reverse complement strand
ATTCCACATCAGCTAACTAGCTTGTGATTCCACACAGCTAACTAGCTAGCAATTCCACACAGCTAACTAGCTAGCGATTCCACACAGCTAATTAGCTAGCGATTCCACACAGCTAATTAGCTAGCGATTCCACACAGCTAATTAGCTAGCGATTCCACACAGCTAATTAGCTAGCGATTCCACACAACTAACTAGCTAGGGATTCCACACAGCGATTCCACACAGCTAACTAGCTAGGGATTCCACACAGCGATCTAGCTAGCAATTCCACATCAGCTAACTAGCTTGTGATTCCACACAGCTAACTAGCTAGCAATTCCACACAGCTAACTAGCTAGCNCACAATCCTCAGCTAGCTACCTCAACATCAACCAATCAGGACAGGGGAACACAATCACCAGCTAGCTACCTCAACCAATCAGGACAGGGGAACACAATCACCAGCTAGCTACCTCAACATCGACCAATCAGGACAGGGGAACACAATCACCAGCTAGCTACCTCAACATCGACCAATCAGGAGAGCACAATCATCAGCTAGCTACCTCAACACTCAACAAATCAGGACAGGAGAGCCCAATCTTCAGCTAGCTACCTCAACATCGACCAATCAGGAGAGCACAATATCTAACAGTCCGACTGTATAGATGTCAATACCCCGACAACAGGACCTGGAGACCCTAACAACAGATTGTAAAGTCAGGGAATGTGCGTTGTCCTTTTACCTGGTACTTCAGAATTGCCTCCTCGAAGCAGGTCACTTCATACCCCTCGGCATTGTAATATTTCACCTGCAACAAAAGGTTGGACTGAATGCATGGTTTATCTGGGTAGTAAGCTGTTGAGGAGGTTGGGATGTGAAAGTAGTCTGGGTAAGGTTTGGGGTTAGCAGGGGGTATTGGATATGGCTCAGTCAGTACCGTCTCAAAGTTGAGCAGTGAATCCACAGCCTTAGACTTGGCGTTGTTGTCCTGAGTGTTCATGTCTCGTCTGTACTTGGTCCTCCACTCAGTAATCAGGATGGTGAAAGCTGGGGAGTAAATATGTTTTCAGAGTACAACCTGGACTCCAAACCAGAGACCCATCTGAACACCTCGACCACTGTCACCCACAAAAGCATCGTTACCGGTCACGCTACTAACGCTGCTATCGGCTACAAGAAGTCATCAAACTGAGTCTGTCCTCTGTCAGTATCACTGTGTAATAGAATAGGACCCGTCACTGTTATGCACCAAAACGTCATACTCAAGAAGCACTGTCAATACCACTGACCCCAAAAAAACTTTCTGCATCCAGGGTGACTTAAACTCTAGTTCTACTGGCCGGAGACGTCCAGGGTGACAGAAACTCTAGTTCTACGGGCTAGCGATTCCACACAGCTAATTAGCTAGCGATTCCACACAGCTAATTAGCTAGCGATTCCACACAGCTAACTAGCTAGTGATTCCACACAGCTAACTAGCTAGGGATTCCACACAGCGATTCCACACAGCTAACTAGCTAGGGATTCCACACAGCGATTCCACACAGCTAACTAGCTAGCGATTCCACACAGCTAACTAGCTTGCGATTCCACACAGCTAACTAGCTTGTGATTCCACATCAGCTAACTAGCTTGTGATTCCACATCAGCTAACTAGCTTGTGATTCCACACAGCTAACTAGCTAGCGATTCACTACATGCTAATTAGCTAGCGATTCCACACAGCTAATAGCTAGCGATTCCAACACAGCTAAATTAGCTAGCGATTCCACACAGCTAATTAGCTAGCGATTCCACACAACTAACTAGCTAGGGATTCCACACAGCGATTCCACAGCTAACTAGCTAGGGATTCCACACAGCGATCTAGCTAGCAATTCCACATCAGCTAACTAGCTTGTGATTCCACACAGCTAACTAGCTAGCAATTCCACACAGCTAACTAGCTAGCAATTCCACACAGCTAACTAGCTAGCAATTCCACATCAGCTAACTAGCTAGCAATTCCACATCAGCTAACGACTTGTGATTCCACACAGCTAACTAGCTAGCGATTCCACATCAGCCAAACCTGAATCAGTCAACTTACTGAGGTAGATCAGCAAGCAGATGAGACCGATGAGGCCGAACAAGGCATTGAAGTAGCACAAAGTAGAGGATGGCGATGACTATATCAGCGATGTGGGCAGGATACTGAAGATGATGTAGCTAAGGAGAGAGAGGGGGAGAGGGTGGCAGGACACTGAATATGATGTAGCTGAGGAGAGAGAGAGGAGAGAGAGGTGGCAGGATACTGAATATGATGTAGCTGAGGAGAGAGAGAGGGAGAGAGGGTGGCAGGACACTGAATATGATGTAGCTGAGGAGAGAGAGAGAGAGAGAGAGGGGGCAGG
>NW_019944430.1:91561-107922 GCF_002910315.2 Salvelinus sp. IW2-2015 | reverse complement strand
CCCACACAGCTAACTAGCTTGTGATTCCACATCAGCTAACTAGCTTGTGATTCCACATCAGCTAACTAGCTTGTGATTCCACACAGCTAACTAGCTAGCAATTCCACACAGCTAACTAGCTAGCGATTCCACACAGCTAATTAGCTAGCGATTCCACACAGCTAATTAGCTAGCGATTCCACACAGCTAATTAGCTAGCGATTCCACACAGCTAATTAGCTAGCGATTCCACACAACTAACTAGCTAGGGATTCCACACAGCGATTCCACACAGCTAACTAGCTAGGGATTCACAGCAACACAGCGATCTAGCTAGCAATTCCACATCAGCTAACTAGCTTGTGATTCCACACAGCTAACTAGCTAGCAATTCCACACAGCTAACTAGCTAGCAATTCCACACAGCTAACTAGCTAGCAATTCCACATCAGCTAACTAGCTAGCAATTCCACATCAGCTAACTAGCTTGTGATTCCACACAGCTAACTAGCTAGCGATTCCACATCAGCCAAACCTGAATCAGTCAACTTACTGAGGTAGATCAGCAAGCAGATGAAGACGATGAGGCCGAACAAGGCATTGAAGTAGGACACAAAGTAGAGGATGGCGATGACTATATCAGCGATGGTGGGCAGGATACTGAAGATGATGTAGCTAAGGAGAGAGAGGGGAGAGAGGGTGGCAGGACACTGAATATGATGTAGCTGAGGAGAGAGAGAGGAGAGAGAGGGTGGCAGGATACTGAATATGATGTAGCTGAGGAGAGAGAGAGGGGAGAGAGGGGTATTGGCAGGACACTGAATATGATGTAGCTGAGGAGGAGAGAGAGGAGGAGAGAGAGGGTGGCAGATACTGAATATGATGTAGCTGAGGAGAGAGAGAGAGGAGGAGAGAGGGGTGGCAGGATACTGAATAATAGCTGAGGAGGAAGAGGAGAGAGAGAGAAGAGGTGGCAGGATACTGAATATGATGTAGCTGAGGAAGAGAGAGAGAGGAGAGAGAGGGTGGCAGGATACTGAATATATGTAGCTGAAGGAGAGAGAGAGAGAGGAGAGAGGTGGCAGATACTGATAGATGGATTGAGCAGGGTGAGGTTAGTGAGGTGTGTGTGTGTTGTGCGGTGGTGTGTGTGGTGGTGTGTGTGATTGGTGTGTGGAGGGGGTGTGTGTGTGTGTGTGTGTGAGTGGTGTGGAGGTGTGTGGTGTGTGGAGTGTGTGTGTGAGGGTGTGGGTGTGTGGAGGGGGGTGTGTGTGGAGGGGGGGTGTGTACCTGAGCAAGTTGTTGATAGAAGATGTTCCTCGGTCTACCACTTCTCAGAACGTCCCCAGGTGTCTCCCCAGGGCCAGCGCAACGACAGGGAGTGGAGGTGACCAAACGACGGACCTGAACCACCCTGCTGGTGAGACTGCTGGACCTGCGTCCACAGGAAAGACCTCAGGTTACTGATAAACCCTGATGTACCTGGTGGGGGGGGGGGGGGGAGGACGAGACAGATAGACAGAGAGACAGAGAAGAGACAGAGACAGAGGACAGAGACAGAGAGAGAGAGAGAGAGAGAGAAGAGAGAGAGGAGAGAGAGAGAAGAGAAAGAAAGGAGTTCAAATCCAGCCAGTGAGAGACTCAGGGGAAGCCATTAATAGTAACCGTAAGCCATTAATAGTAACAGTACATTAATAGGTAACAGTAGCCTTAGTTGTAAACTAGCATTAGTTGGTGGTAACAGTAGCCATTAATAGGTAACAGTAGTCATTAGTATCGGTACTACAGACTATCATTACAATGAGGTTAACTCAGTTAGTCAATTAGTTTGTAAACAGTAGCCATTAATAGGTAACAGTAAGCCCATAGTTGGTAACAGTAGCCTGAATAGGGTAACAGTAGCCATTAAAGGTAACAGGTTAGTTTAACAGTAGCCATTAGATTCAGTAGTATAAGTTAACGCCCGATTAATGGTAACAGTTAGATCTCAGTTTTAGGGTAAACAGTAGCCTGGATTATAAATAGGTAACAGTAGCCATATATACTAGCAACTTGGACGTAGACCATGATGCGATGATAGCCATTAAGTGGTAACAGTGGCCATAAATAGGTAATCATACGATCGACATTACTACGTCCAGGTAAACAGTAGCCATTAGTTGGTAACGGATAGGCCAACTTTTAATAGTAACAGTTAGCCATTAATAGGTACATACAGTAGTCGATTAGTGGTCAACAGTGCCATTATAATAGGTAACAGTAAGTCTCATTAATCAGGTAACAGTAGCCATTAGTTGGTACAGTGATCGTGCGAGTGTCTTATTATTCCTCACCTGCCCTCTGCCACTCCTGGAGGCACTTGTAGCGGGACATAAATACACACATGTCGCGTGGCCAGGGTTTCCTCCAGCTGCTGCCACAATAACAAGACAGCACCGAGACACGATTAAATTCACTAGACAGAAACACGACAGACGAGCAGAGAACAGATTCATCAGAAGGAACAGGACTATGGACAGGAAGTACCACGCAGACATATCTACAACAGACGCAACAGACATTACTCTCCACGCTTATCATACAATTTGACAGCGTTACAGATGGGAAACACCAATCACAGCTAGTACCCACATCAAAGAGACCACAATCACCCTCACATCAAGAGGACAGACACACAAGACAGATTATTCACTAGAAAGACACAGGGACAGACACAGAGGAGACAGATTATTCACTAGCAGGACACATGAGGACAGACAGAGACATTACCATAGACATGACACAGGAACAGATAATCGAGACATGATATGATCACGAAGAACAGACACAGGAACAACAGCGCACCGAGGACGAACAGAGGGACAGATTATTCATTCCTAGCACGACAACAAGGGAGAAGAGCTAATTGTTCGCTGTCTGATAAAACACTCTTATCTCCAAAACAGGAAAAACTTTTCAAAAATGGGAAAAAAATTCCATGATTTTCCATTAACCAACATACAATTAACGAAACTTCAAGAAGATATTTTAAATACATTTTCTTAGTTCATGAAATCGATTCATAGCATTATCAAATATTGAAATTCTTACAACACTCAAAGAAACAAAAGGAGTAGGGAGAGCAGATTGGTCATCTGAAATAATCCTCTAATTTATAAACGTTAGAACAAAGAGATTTGCAGAACAAAATGGTGGCTGATTTTGGGATCCAAAAACAAAAAATCACATAAAAGGTTGACAACGGTGCCAGCCAATAGCAACCAGACAGGGAGAGTTATCAGTTCGTAAGAAGAAGCAGTGTTTCAGAAGCCTGGGGTTAATTGTCATTCATACCCATTAGGACTGCGGTGCTGAGAATCAGACACAGAGGAGAATCACAATCAGCACCAGATGAGAAATGAAAGAACAATCAAACGGGAACCCATCGAGGGAATGTACCCCTTATGTCTTGTGGGGCGGGGGGGGGAAATGGAGGGGAGGAGAGCGAGGGTAAACTAACCCTAACCCGTAACCCATCGAGGATGTACCCCTTTATATCTTGTTGGGGTGGGGGGTGGAGGGGAGGAGACGCAGGGTAAACTAACCCTAACCCTAACCCATCGAGGAATGTACCCTTTATATCTTGTTGGGGGGGGGGGGGGGAGCGGAGAAGAGCGAGGGAAACTAACCCTAACCCTAACCCATCGAGAATTACCCCTTTATATCTTGTTGGGGGGGGGTGGAGGGGAGGAGAGCGAGGGGTTAAACTAAACCTAACCCCCTAACCCATCGAGGAATGTACCCCTTTATATCTTGTTGGGGGGGGGGGGGGGGTGGAGGGAGGAGAGCGAGGTAAACTAACCCTAACCTAACCCCATCGAGGAATGTACCCCTTTATGTCTTGTTGGGGGGGGGAATGGAGGAGGAGAGCGAGGTAAACTAACCCTACCCTAACCCATCGAGGGAAGTACCCCTTTATATCTTGTTGGGGGGGGGGGGAGTAGGGGAGGGAGGGTAAAGGGAGACGAGGGGGTGCTGATTTCTGAGCCTTGGCATGGGGTCGGAGGTCACAGGACAAAAAGTCCCTTTTTAGCAGCACGTTAACCAATCTGAAAGCCTCATAATGGCCCCTAATCATGACTGGCAGGGTGAGTGACCTCCCACACTATATACAGGGGCGCAACTTCCACTGGAGACGGGGGGGACATGTCCCTCCTACATTCTGAAATTGTATTTTTGTCCCCCCCACAGTTTTGTCCTTGGAATGTGATCCAAAACGAGGCAGTAGTGTGCTTTAGGACCATGCGGACGCCTCGGAGCGGTCGGTAGGCTGTTTGGAGTGTTTATCCGACTGAATATAAAATATATATAAAAATGATGTCCCATCCACTTCCAAAACCAAAGTTGTGCCCCTAACAATATATATAGTATAATATATATAAAACATATTGTTAGGTGTACTATATATATATATACATACACACACTACCGTTCAAAAGTTTGGGGTCACTGAGAAATGTCCTRGTTTTTGAAAGAAAAGCTCTTTKCATTAAAATAACATCAAATTGATCAGAAATACAGTGTAGACATTGTTAATGTTGTATTTGTAATGGAATATCTACATCGGCGTACAGAGGCCCATTATCAGCAACCATCACTCCTGTGTTCCAATGGCACGTTGTGTTAGCTAATCCATGTTTATCATTTTAAAAGGCTAATTGATCATATAAAACCCTTTTGCAAATATGTTAGCACAGCTGAAAACTGTTGTTCTGATTAAAGAAGCAATAAAACTGGCCTTCTTTAGACTAGTTGAGTATCTGGAGCATCAGCATTTGTGGGTTCGATTACAGGCTAAAAATGGCCAGAAACAAATACTTTCTTCTGAAACTCGTCAGTCTATTCTTGTTCTGAGAAATGAAGGCTATTCCATGTGAGAAATTGCCAAGAAACTGAAGGGTGCTCAGAGCCTGGGGTGAGAGGGGATCAGGCGGAGGGGAGATGGGCTCAGGGCTGGAGGGCGAGAGGGGACTCAGGGCTGAGACCACGGGAGGGGGACTCAGGAGTAGAGGGGAGAGGGGACTCAGCTGAGAGGAAGAGGGACTCAGGGCTGGAGGGGAAGGGGACTCAGGCTGAGGGGAGAGGGACTCAGCTGGAGGGAGAGGGACCTCAGGGCTGAGGGGGAGGACTCAGGCTGAGGGGAGAGGGCTCAGGGCTGAGGGGAGAGGGACTCAGGCTGAGGAGAGAGGGGACTCAGAGCTGAGGGAGAGGGGACTCAGAGCTGAGGGAGGAGGGGACTCAGAGCTGAGGGGAGAGGGGACTCAGAGCGTGAGGGAGAGGGGCTCAGAGCTGAGGGGAGAGGGGCTCGAGCTCGAGGAGGGGACTCAAGCGAGGGGAGAGGGCTCAGAGCTGAGGGGAGGGGGGACTCAGAGCTGAGGGGAGAGGGGACTCAGAGCTGAGGAGAGGGACTCAGAGCTAGAGGGAGAGGGGACTCAGAGCTGAGGGGAGAGGGACTCAGAGCTGAGAGGGGCTCAGAGCTGAGGGGAGAGGGCTCAGAGCTGAGGGAGGGGCTCAGAGCTGAGGGGAGAGGACTCAGAGCTAAGGGAGAGGACTCAGAGGGGAGGGAGAGGGGACTCAGAGGGAGGGGAAAGGGACTCAGAGCTGAGGGAGCAGGCACTTGACTGCAGGTTTAGGGGCCAGGAGACGGTCCCACATTCAGCTGTCCCAAAACAACAAGAACAGGGGACTGCCACACAGGGACAGCACACCTTAGACCACGCTACTACATAGAAAAAAAAACAGAGCTTAAACATTTAATTTCATTACTCTTGATTTAAAAAATGAGTCTTTTTCTTTTTATGTCCACTTTCTGGTTGTTGTGGAGAGTCTTAAAGCCATATTGTTTTGTATTATATATTACATATGTCTTTGTATTATCTGTTGTACCGTCCCACCTCTTCTATGTCCTAGAACAAATACTACTGGAACGATTCCTATTGGTCTCTGTTGATATTCCATGTAAACTCTGGAGCCTGACAGGACTCTGGAGAGGCTGACTTCTTAAAAAAAAAAAATAACTACGTCAAAACTAATGTGGTCACCTAAAAAGGTCAACATTGGGATTTGTTCAAAATATGTTTTCAGACACTGCCCCTGCTGTTCTAAACGTTTTACTGCAGCTGAGTACTTGAAGCCAACAAGACAGGGCCTTAGATCAAACGGCACATTCAACTATGAATCGACAGTATTGAAGTACAAAGTCAGAGGATATCAAGGTATAATGGCAGCAGTAGTAGTAACCACCACCCAAGACCTGTAGCGTTGCCACCTGTTAGGGAACACCTGTAGGACACCTGAGTAGGGACACCTGTAGACACCAGTAAGGACGGAATACAGTAGGATACCTGTAGGGACACTGTAGGATACCTGTCATAGGGACACTGTAGGAGAATACCTGTAGGGACACCTGTAGGGACACCTGTGGTGCCACCTGTAGGGACACCTGTAGGGACACCTGTAGGGATACCTGTAGGGACACCAGTAGGGACACCTGTAGGGATACCTGTAGGGACACCAGTAGGGACACCTGTAGGGATACCTGTGGTGCCACCTGTAGGGCCACCTGTAGGGARACCTGTYGMGKRACCTGTAGYGACAAACAGTCTCACRTATGTTTTTGGAGGACAGTCTCACCTATGTTTTTGGAGTAGATGGGGACAAAGACGTTGATGACCCTTTCCATGGCCAGTAGGGCCAGACAGAGCAGGACCATTATCTGAAGAGACAGGCTGCCCCGGGGCCACAGGTAAGGGGCCAGGAGACGCACCTTCTGCCCAAAACCATGCCATGTTGACACGGTCTGGGACGACTTTGATGTGGATGGGAAGGACTTAGATGGGGGCTCACTTTCTTTCGGTTGTCTTCTTTTGTCAGGCTGTATGAGGGAAGAGTGACACTTCTTTCAGGAAACAAAGGAACAAATAACTTTTAGCATACTACAACTGTTGAAGCTCGCTGTGAGAACACTGATGTGTAATGCATTAAAATACAAAAAAACWACATAAACAGGTCAACCAATAACAAAATACAACGTTATCAACCACRGTGTCGAATTTTCATACCTTATATACTGTATGCCTAACAATGGAAATAAATAGATGTTTACCTCAATAGTCAGAGTAATTCCAGTTCCTTTTGCATCTTGACTTGCCATTTGATAAACTAGACCAGAGGACCTTGTCTACTTGTTCCTCGTTCCTCCAGGTCTCACTAAATGTTCAACAGAGGGTCGTCAGCTGCCACATACCGATGTTTCCATGTTGCTGTATGTTTTTTTTTGGCGAACTGCACGGTCAGCACGTTCTGCGTTCTAACTTCCGTGCAGCGATCAGGGAGAACGGATGATATAATTTGCATGCTTCAAAAGAGTGATATTAAACATGTCTGTCAAGGAACTGACTGTTCAAGAGGTCAATATATGAACACATTGGTTTTTAGAGATAACATAATAACACATTTTTTCTCTACTTAGCAGTCAGAATGGACCATAGAGAAAGATAGAGGACTCGTCTTTGTATCTGTGCCATTATAGTGTCTGTGACAGCATGAGCAGCGCCATTGATGCTATCAACATTTTAAAAGTAGTTACTTTTCTTCTTCGCGATTGGCTGATCTCGCCTGATGACCTGGTTGGACACGACTCAAAACCGGGTCACCACGAGGGATCAGCCAATGAAGTTGGAAGTCCCACACAGTTGACAATATTATAAATGGTGGAAACTCTCAACGGCGCTGCCCATGCTAATGCAGCCTTTTGACTACTAGAGGCCTCTATCATTCTCTATGGTAAGGATTGGGTGGTATTTTTCACATGACCGGGCATGTGGTCATGTGAGAGGGTCTGCCCTGCCATTGTCCAGTTTGAATAGAGGTCAATTCAGCGTTAATACTTCTTTCTAACGCAAGCAAAGTTGATACATTTGTATCATTTTATCATTGTTACATTGTATCGTTGTCTGCTGTCTGTTTGCCCCTGGAAGTTGTTACATGTATCATTAGTTGAGCAGTGCGCATGGCGAGCTGTTCTACATTGTATAATTTCACCCGTTAGTGAGAGTGAAGACAAAATTCAGCAACTCTTGGAAGTGAGACAGTGCTATCTGGGATACTTGGTACGACCCTACCCTAACCCTAACCCCTACCCTAACCATAACCCCTACCCTAACCATAACCCCTACCGTTTTAAATGTAAACTTCATAGGGGACGACCCAAGGAACCCGGAGAGCACAGACCCTTGGAGGTGAACTTGATTAACCCGTTTTTTTTTAAGTAACAAGGCTCTTTGCACCCCAGGCTCAGAGTTTTACAGAAAGAACAATTATTCTGCCTTTTTTTTATTCAAAAAATTATCCTATGGGTTGAGGGGCCGCAATGGAAAACAAAGCATATTGTGATTGGTAAATTAGTTGCAAAAATCGGACCAATAGGAGACCTCTGAGGCCATTTTGAAAAATGTAAAAAGTCAACTTCAATTTCTTTTTAAAAAGGCTAAGGGTCATTTTTACTTTTAAAAATGAGACGTTTTATCATCAACTTCAACTGTCCTCCAACAGTTTCAGAGGTAGTGGCAGTAAACCACCAAGTCTGATTAGGCTTCACTGAACTTCTGAGTAGCCTACCACTTCTGAGTAGCCTACCACTTCTGAGTAGCCTACCACCTCTGAGTAGCCTACCACCTCTGAGTAGCCTACCACCTCTGAGTAGCCTACCACCTCTGAGTAGCCTACCATAGACAGACAGTCCGAATGCGCCGGCATTTTAATTTAAGGAAATTATGAAGGAAAAAGGAAACCGCCCACTCCTCTTGATAGTATCACCGATATTTAATAAGCTTTACGTATCGGCCACACGGCCTTGGTCAGAGCTCTGAAGAGAGGCTGTGAGTCCGATACGTAAAGCTTATTAAATATCAGTGATACTATCAAGAGCAGTGGGCGGTTTCCTTTTTCCTTCATCTTGTTCAACTGTTACCATGCACCTGCCTAAAAAGATTGCTCAGATGTGCGAGTGCCTTTTTGAATTTAAGGAAATTATGATAAAGTTATTTTTACACATTTATGTAAAATAATAATAATCTGTCAGAGGAGACCCCAGGGGGAGCTGGGACAAATCTAAACCTCTGACGACACACCAATGCAAAGTAGTCTATGACCTAAGAAGACGACAGAGAAACAAGCAACGATCAAGTTACCAAAACAACCTGTCTTGTCCCTGATGTTGACGTCTCAGATTACTGAACGGTATCTTTGCAGATTGGACCTACTGTGTTGACCAGTGGTGTATTTGTTCTCCCAGGTTTGTGTTAGTATACTGTGTTCACCACATTAGGTAAACATGTTTGAATTATACATCACATAAAGGATATAGACCTGGTGATAGTTTCACAATGTCTTAAACGACAAGGTATCAAATCAAAGCGTATTCGGCACAGGATACAAGCAGATGGAAACGGTACAGTGAAATTGCTTACTTGCAGCTCTTCCTCAACAGAGCAGAAAACATGTAAAGTACTGTAGTAAACTGTATCAAACTCAAATTTAGATTTAAAAAAAACATTTTAAAAAAATAGAAAAAGGTTGATAACGGTATAATCTTTGTAAATGACATCATAAATAGGACTGGTGGAGTTATGTCACGCAAATATATCTTCTTATGGCTGCAATCCCYTTAACGGGATGATATGACAGCCAGTGAAAGTGCAGGGCGCCAAATTCAAACAACAGAAATKTCATAATTAAAATTCCTCAAACATACATGTGTCTTATACCATTTTAAAGGTAATCTTGTTGTTAATCCCACCAAACTGTCCGATTTCAAATAGGCTTTACAGCGAAAGCACCACAAACGATTATGTTAGGTCACCACCAAACCACAATAAGCACAGCCATTTTTCCAGCCAAAGAGAGGAGTCACAAAAAGCAGAAATAGAGATCAAATTAATCACTAACCTTTGATGATCTTCATCAGATGACACTCATAGGACTTCATGTTACACAATACATATATGTTTTGTTTGATTAAGTTCATATTCATATCCAAAAACCTCAGTTTACATTCGCGCCATGTTCAGAAATGCCTCCAAAATATCCGGAGAAATTGCAGAGCCACGTCAAATAACAGAAATACTCATCATAAACTTTGATGAAAGATACATGTTTTACATAGAATTAAAGATACATTCTTAATGTAATGTTATTAAAGATTTTCTTAATGCAACCGCTGTCAGATTTCAAAAAGCTTTACGGCAAAAGCACAATATTCAATAATCTGAGAACAGCGTTCAGCCACAAAAGTAAGCCATACAGTTACTCGCCAAATTGTGCAGTCAACAAAACTCATAAAAAGCATTATAAATCTTCACTTACCTTTGCTGATCTTCGTCGGAATGCACTCCCAGGACTCCCACAAGAAATGTTCGTTTTGTTCGGTAATGTCCATCATATATGTCCAAATAGCTATTTTTGTTAGCGTGTTTAGTACACAAATGCAAACGCTCGTGCAGGTCCAGGCGAACGTCGGACAAAAACTTCAAAAAGTTATATTATAGGTCCAAGAAACTTGTCAAACTAAGTATAGAATCAATCTTTAGGATGTTGTTATCATAAATATTCAATAACGTTCCAACCGGAGAATTCCTTTGTGTGTAGAGAAGCAATGGAACACAGGTCGATATCATGTGGAATGCGCAAGACCAGGAGCTGGCTCTCTGCCAGACCACTGACTCAAACAGCTCCCATCCGGCTCCACATCACAGTAGAAGCTTCATTCAATGTTCTACAGACTGTTGACATCTAGTGGAAGCCGTAGGAAGTGCAAACAGATCCATATCCAATAGGCGTTGAATTGAAAATCGACCAACCTCAGATTTCTCACTTCCTGGTTGGATTTCTTCTCAGGTTTTTGCCTGCCATATGAGTTCTGTTATACTCACAGACATAATTCAAACAGTTTTAGAAACTTCAGTGTTTTCTATCCAATAGTAATAATAATATTCATATATTAGCAACTATGACTGAGGAACAGGCCGTTTACTCTGGGCACCTCTGTGCACCTTTCATCCAAGCTACTCAATACTGCCCCTGCAGCCATAAGAAGATATGGAAATGTCTGCTCTATCCAAAATTACAACCAACTGACTGCAGGATGACCGCAAAAATGGAGGAGGCAGCATGGGGGAGAAGGTAAGGACCTTGTCTGTCGGTATTAACCCACAATTGGTTATAGAAAATTGTGATAAATAAAAAAGTATACCAGTTTAATTTAAGGACCAACACATTGACAGCTGGGCCACATAGGTTGACAGCTGTTCCACACAGGTTGACGGCTGTTCCACACAGGTTGACGGCTGTTCCATACAGGTTGACAGCTGTTCCATACAGGTTGACGGCTGTTCCATACAGGTTGACGGCTGTTCCGTACAGGTTGACGGCTGTTCCAAACAGGTTGACAGCTGTTCCATACAGGTTGACGGCTGTTCCATACAGGTTGACGGCTGTTCCATACAGGTTGACAGCTGTTCCGTACAGGTTGACAGCTGTTCCATACAGGTTGACAGCTGTTCCACACAGGTTGACGGCTGTTCCATACAGGTTGACGGCTGTTCCATACAGGTTGACGGCTGTTCCATACAGGTTGACAGCTGTTCCGGAGAAGCAGATAGCAGGGTATTTCGTCTTTGTATTGTGCATTAATAGTGTCTGTGACAGATGAGCAGCGGCCAGTTGATGCTATCGAACATTTTAAAAGTAGTTACTTTTCTTCTTCGCGATTGGCTGATCTCGCCTGATGACCTGGTTGGCCTTGCCCCTTCACCACGACTCAAAGCCTTCGGGTACCCCACGCAGGGATGCAGCCAATGAGTTGGAAGTCCCCACGTTGACGAATATTGATAAATGGTGAACTCTCCGGCGCTGCCATGCTAATCAGCTTTTGACTACTCGAGTCTCTATCATCCCTCTCTATGGTAACGCCGATTTGGGTGTTATTCTTTCACATGATCAGGCATGTGGTCCATGTGAGAGGGTTGCCTGCCACATTGTCCAGTTTGAATAGAAGGTCAATTCACGGGCGTTAATACTTCTTTCTAACGCAAGCAAGTTGATACTTTGTCTCATCTTTATCATTGTTACATTGTATCGTTGTCGCTGCTGTTTGCCCCTGGAAGTTGTTACATGTATCATTTAGTTGAGGCAGTGCGCTATGGGAGCTGTGGTCTACATTGTCTAATTTCACCCGTCTAGTGAGAGTGAAGACAAAATTCAGCAACTCTTGAATGAGAAAGGCTATGGGATACTTGGTAGACCTACCTAACTACCCCTACCTAACCATACCCCTACCTAACCATAACCCTACGTTTTTAAATGTAAACTTCATAGGGGAGACCCAAGGAACGAGAGCAACAGAGACCCTTGGAGGTGAACTTGATTAGACCGTTTTTTAGAAGTAACAAGGCCTTTGCACCCAGGCTCAGAGTTTTACAGCAAGAACAAAATTATTCTGGCTTTTTTTATTCAAAAAAGTTCATCCCTATGGGTTGAGGGCGCGCCGCAATGGAAACCACAGCAAGTTGTGATTGGTAAATTTTAGCTTTGGCAAAAATCGACCATAGGAGACTCTGAGGCCATTGACAAATTAAAAAGTCAACTTCAATTTTCTCTTTTTAAAAGGCTAAGGGTCATTTTTATTTTAAAAAATGAGACGCGTATTTTAATCTATCAACTCTTCACTGTCCTCAACAGTTTAAGAGGTAGTGGACAGTAACGTACAGAGTCTGCATGTAGGCTCTCACTGAACTTCTGAGTAGCCTACCACTCGTGTCTGAGTAGCTACACCATTCTGAGTAGCCTAACACCTCTGAGTAGCCTCCCACTCTGAGTAGCCTACAACGTCTGAGCTACGTCCTATCGCTTACCCTTCTGAGTAGCCTACATAGACACATTAGTCCGATCGCAGGGCACTTTTAATTTAAGGAAATTATCGGGAGAAGGAAAAGGGAACGACAACCACAGCCTCTGCTTGATAGTATACGATAGTGAAAGCTTTAAACGTTCGGCGCCTCCACGGCTTTGGTCAGAGCACTTGAAGAAGCTGTGAGTCCGACTACTACTTATTAAATTATCCAGTGATACTATCAGGAGCAGCTGGGCGGTATTCTTTTCCTTCATCTTGTTCACTGTTCATGCACCTGCCTAAAAGCTTGGCTTCAGATGTGACGAGTGCCTTTTTTGAATTTAAGAAATTAAATGATAAAGTTAACTCTTTACACATTTATGTTAAATTTTACTGTGAGCACTTCGCCGCTACCATCCGACTTCGTTTCAATTGAGATAGTGACTCTTTTTCGACTTGGGCCTTCTGTCTAAATTATTGGAATGAGGTAGTTACAGTTGCCACAGACGAGGAATCTGTCAGATGGAGTCCTAAAAAAATTCCAGTGGGGAGCTGGGCAAATTAAACCTCTGACGCACACGATGCAAAGTAGTTCTATGACCTAGAGTAAGACGACTAGAGAACAGAACAACGATCAGTTACCAAAACAAACCTTGTCTTGTCCCTGATGTTGACGTCTCAGATTTACTGAACGGTTATCTGTTGCAGATTGGACCTCAGCTGGTGACAGTGGGTGTATTTGTTCTCGCCAGTTTAGTGTTAGTATACGTGTTCAGCACATTGGGTAAACATGTTCGACATTAATATCATCACATGAAGGATATAGATGGTGATGTTTCAACCGAATGTCTTAAACGAAAGGTATCAAATCAAAGCGTCTTCGCACAGGTACAAGCAGATGGAACGGTATCATGTGAATGCTTGTACTTGCAGCTCTCTCCTCAACTAGTGCAGAATACATGTGACAATACTGTAGTAAACTGTATCAAACTCAAATTTAGATTAAAAAAACATTTTTTTTTAAAGAAAAAAGGTTCATAAGGTATAATCCTCTGGTAAAATGAATGCCAATAAATAGGACTGGTGGATTAATGTCACGCAAATATATCTTCTTAATGGCTGCAATTCCGATTCAACGGTAATGAATTATGCAGCCAGTGAAAGTGCAGGCGCAAGTTCACCAACAGAAATATCATAATTAAATTCCTCAAACTACATGTAGATCTTATAACGCATTTTAAAGCTCATCTTGTTGTTATCCCACCAAACTGTCCGATTTTCAAATAGGCTTTACAGCGAAAGACACAAACGATTATGTATCAGGTCACCACCAAAACCACAATAAGCACAGCCATTTTTTCCAGCGACAAGATAGCAGTCACAACAAAGCAGAGATAGAGATCAATTAATTCGCCTAACCCTTTGATGATCTTCATCAGATGACACTCATAGAATTCATTTACAACAATAATATTATGATTTGTTCGATTAAGTTCATATTTAATATCCAAAAAACCTTCAGTTTACATTGCGCCATGTTCAGAAATGCCTCCAAATATCGAGAAATTGCAGAGAGCAACGTCCAAATAACAGAAATCTCATCCTACACTTTGATGAAAGATACATGTTTTACATAGAATTAAAGATACACATTTTCTAATGCAACGTGTGTCAGATTTCAAAAAGGCACAATATCTACATAACCTGAGAACAGGCGTTCAGGTTCCACAAAGTAAGCCTACAGTACCGTCCAACGTGCAGTCAACAAAACTCATAAAAAAACATTATAATCTCACTTACATTTGCTGATCTGCGTCGGAGATGCACTCCAGGAATCCCACAAGACATGTTGTTTTGTTCGGTAATGTCCATCATTTTACGCTTCCAAGTCAGCTATTTTTTGTTAGGCGTGTTTAAGGTACCAAATGAAGCTCGTGCAGGTCCAGCGCGACGTGGACGAAAACTTCAAAAAGTTATTACAGAGTCGAAGAACTTGTCAAACTATTTACAGAATTCAATCTTAGGATGTTGTTTCATAAATATTCAATACGTTCCAACCGAGAATCTTTGTGTGTAGCAGAAGCATGGAACGGCAGGTCGATATCAATGTGGAATGCGGCATGCAGGGACCTGGCTCTCTGCAGACCATGACTGAAACAGCTCCCATCCGGCTCAAACAATCACAGTAGCACAGTTTCATTCAAGGTTCTACAGCTGTTGGGAATCTAGTGGAAGCAGTAGGAAGTGCAACAGATCTATCTAGCGTGTGTATTCAATAGGCGATGAAATGAAAATCGACCAACTAATTTCTCACTTCCTGGTTGGATTTCTCTCATGTTTTTTTTGCCTGCGTATGCAGTTCTGTTATATTACGTCACTCGACCATAATTCCAAACAGTTTTTTAGAAACTTCAGAGTGTTTTCTATCCAATAGTAATAATATATGCATACTATTAGCAACTATGACTGAGGAGCAGGCCGTTTACTCTGGGCCTCTGTGCACCTTTTATCCAGCTACTCAATACTGCCCTGCAGGCATAAAGAAAGATATGGAAATGTCTGCTCTATCCAAAAGGTTGACGGCTGTTCGTACAGGTTGACGGGCTGTGTCGTACACGGTTGACGGCTGTTTCGTACAGGTTGATCGGCTGTTCGTACAGGTTGACTGGCTGTTCCGTAGCAGGTTGACGGCTGTTCCGTACAGGTTACGGCTGTTTTCGTAGCAGGTTTGACGCTGTTCCGAAAGTTGACGGTCTGTTCCGGACAGAGTTGACGCTGTTCGCATACATTTGAACGGGCTTGTGAAAGCGACGCAATCTGCTTCTTCCTGTTACTGAGGCTTACGCACATGGTTTAACATCTTGTGGTAAACCCTCTATTTATTCTCTGGTGAAGTATTTTCTTTGATGTGATTTGACACGATACGCTAGCGTCTGACATGAAGATACCGCCTGCTCTTGACACAGATATCGCCTCTCCTTGAACAGATACGCTAGCTCTTGCACAGATACCTAGCTCCTTGACACAGATTACGGCCTAGCTTCCTTCACACAGATACGCTGCTTCCTGACACAGATACGCTACCTCCTTGACACAGATACGCCTACCTCGCTTGAAACAGAATACGCTACCTCTTGACACAGATACGCTACCTCTTGACTTTGGACACAGAACCGCCGACTTCTTGACAGCAAGATTCGCCCGACCTCTGACACAGATACGCCTATTCCTCCTTTGAGCACAGATCGCCTACTCTTGAACAGATAACGCTAACTCCTTGACTTTGACACAGACACGCGACTTCTTGACCAGATATCGCGACTCTCTGACCAGTATACGCCTACGTCCTTGAACCGATACGCTACCTCTTTGACACAGATTCGCCTAACTCCTTTGACTTGACACAGACACGCCGATTCCTTGACTATGACCGCCCGACCTCCTTGACAAGATA
>NW_019944430.1:75977-91536 GCF_002910315.2 Salvelinus sp. IW2-2015 | reverse complement strand
CAGATACGCCTACCTCCTTGACACAGATACGCCTACCTCCTTGACACAGATACGCCGACCTCCTTGACCCAGATACGCCTACCTCCTTGACTTTGACACAGACACGCCGACTTCCTTGACACAGATACGCCGACCTCCTTGACACAGATACGCCTACCTCCTTGACACAGATACGCCTACCTCCTTGACACAGATACGCCTACCTCCTTGACTTTGACACAGATAATCCGACCTCCTGGAGGTTGTTCTTGATCTGACCAACTGTTGTGAAGGGGTTTTTCTTCACCAGGGAAATAATGATTCTGTCATCCAGCTACCTGAGACATGAAACAGATCGGTGGGAGGGCAGACAGGAAACAGATCGGTGGGAGGGCAGACAGGAAACAGATCGGTGGGAGGGCAGACAGGAAACAGATCGGTGGGAGGGCAGACAGGCTATCGCCAATTTATTAATGCACAATTTGCCCAAATGGATAATGGAAACACTTCACCCACTTCCTTTTCCTCCAACACTCGGTTTTCACGAAGTGTTTTTTTTTTTTAATAGGTGTGACGTCATTCCATCCAGCTGTTTATATGGACAATGGAAATGCACAGTAACAGGAAATTGTCCCATCTATTTTCTATGTAATCTTTCTAAATGCTGCCAAAACATAATGACTGGACAGGTTAATGGAAACAGCTGTTAASCTTGAACACTGCTAATGAAACTATCAAGTAGGGACAGGAGGAATGAAGCATGAGAAATCAGTCTGATCAAAGACTAGGCCTAACTCAAAAAAGTGATTCATAATGTATTGGATAGTTTCCTAATATATCGTTGAATAGGCCTATATCTGAATAGAGCTTATAAGTATATTATCATGATTTAAATCCAGTTGCAGAGCAATACAAGGTATAAATAACAGTTGATTAAATAATATTGACAATGAAGTTTGCCAAATAAAAACATTTGTTTGACCTAGAAATATTACGCATATCAGTTATTCAGGGACAGTGATTTATCTTCCATATTTGTAGACACGTAGGGATGGTCATTATTCAAGTTAATATAAATAATGTATTTTAATAAAGACTTTTGTTGTACATCAAAACATTCTCAGGTAATTGTTTTAAGCAATTCAATTATCAGGTTATTATCCTAAAATAAAAGCCTTTTTTTTTAAACAATTTGTCACAGGCAATTTGGATAATTCTGCATTCACACAAGTCCCCTTGAAATACCCCATGTTATTGGCCCTGCATCAGAAGACATAGGCTGTGTCTGAAAATGACACCCTATTCCCTATATAGTGCACTACTTTTGACCAGAGCCATAAAGACCTTTGTCAAACGTAGTGCACTACATAGGGAATAGGGTGCCATACAACGGAGTGACTCTACAAAACACATCCTCTGCTCTATTGTTACTGGTAGAGTAGAACTGGTAGAGTTAGAACTGGGAGAGTAGAACTGGGTAGAGTAGAACCGTAGAGTAGAATGTAGGTAAACTGGGTAGAGTAGAACTGTAGAGTAGAACTAGGTACTGGTAGAGTTAAAACTGTAGTAGAAGTAGGTACTCTAGAGTAGAACTGGTAGAGTAAACTAGTAGAGTAGAACTGGTACTGTAGAACTGGGTACTGTAAACTTGGGTACTGTAGAACCGTGGTCTGTAGAACTGGTTAGAGTAGAACTGGGTAAAGGAGAACTGGTTAAAGTAAACTAGGTACTGTAGAGTGAACTGCGTAGAGTAGAACTGACGTACTGGTAGAGTAGAACAATGGATAGAGGAGAAACTTCAGGTAGAGTTATAGAGCTGGTAGAGTAGGAACTGGTAGAGATCATCGATTATCATGGTGAATTTTGAGTTGTGTCTTTCCTCTTGAACACAATCTTAAATCCGAAGAGAGCAAGGTGACACAAGAGCTCAAAGTGTCACTGTTGCCTTACCGATCTCTAATAATCAAGAGGTTATTTCATGGATTATTATGAAGGACTGGGACCCACCAGGTGGTGTGAGTTCTCCCTCACTCTGTGTCAAGTGCTCCTTCACTCGCAATATACGAAGCACAGTATCGAGAACACCTAGATCCTGCAAGCTCCTGAGAGTGATTATTTTCCTAGCCTGCGCTGTAGCAAGGTCGATGATATAGGAGAAAGCACGTGCACAATACTTATAGCCTGAGATGTGATTCATACACAGCGCAAAGTTAAATGTCCTTAGCTATCATAATTAAGTTGGTGATTCACCCTTCATCTCACGTAATCCAAGTATGCACTAGTATTTAGATAAATCTCTAGACTGAGGGACAAGCCAGCTAGCAAACAACCCTGTGCATGCTAGCTCGATCGATTAGGTGATTCCCCTCGGTTATAGATCCAGTGACATCGATTACTTCTAGAACCATGGAACACCCACGATGTTGTCGTAACACTTAGCTCGCTAGCTGACCATTATTAACACTTGCTTAAGCTCTAGCAAAGGGCGGACTCTATTTTCCTGGTGCTGGAGTGGTTTGATTTCACACTCTAATCAACGCGGGGACTGTCGGATTTTAGACCCATCTTGATCTTGGTGTACCACCAGGATAGCAGCAAACATTTTAGAGTGTTTTGTGTATTGATTCCCTTCTAATCAGGGTATCTGGTTTAGATCCTGGGGGTACACCAGTTTGGTGTGATTCCCCTCTAATCAGGGATCTGCGTTTAGAGCCTGTGGACACCAGGTGGTGATATTCCCCTCTAATCAGGGACTGATTTAGACCTGGAACAACCAGGTGGGTAGATTCCCCTCTCATCAGGACTGATTAGAACCTGGGACACCAAGGTGGGTGATTCCCCTCTAATCAGGGACTGGTTTAGGACCTGGGACACCAGGTGGGTGATTCCCTCTTAATCAGGAGGTGACTTTAGACCTGGGACACCAGGTGGGTGATTCCCCTCTCATCAGGGACTGATTTAGACCTGGGACAACCAGGTGGGTGATTCCCCTCTAATCAGGGACTGCCGTTTAGAACCTGGGACACCAGGTGGGTGTTAATTTCATTTATCTGGCTAGAACAAAAAAAAACTGCCAGAATCCAGAACTTTGTAGGTAAGATTTGAATACCCATGGATCCCTTGTTACTGGTAGAGCTCAGAGTCTGTCAGGAGAGGCCCTGCTGTGAGGACGATGTCATTGCTAGGCTGTCATAATGTGCTCCACCATATTGTGTCCTCCATTTTGCCCCAGCATTAGAGAGGAGTTGAACTGGAGAGGAGGGTAGTTAATGTTACTAGGCCCAGAGTCACCCGTGACTTCTGCTTTGTACAGAAAACTTTGTTGTACTGAGATTGAGAGACGGCAGCAACTGTTTCTCTGTTGAGTCTGAGTCGGGCCTGTGGTTTTGTGCTGTGTGTGTGTGCTAATCTTGGCTGATTCCCCACCTCCTACGCGCTATGATAGCAAGCTATGTCCAGTATCTATTACCCTGGGCCAGACCCGCTAACATCCACGTTCGTGTGCCGTATGTTTTTCATGTCGCGTGTTGTTAGTACTGCTGGGACTGTCATCATACGTCGTATAGTCCTCAGGCTAGCCTAGCACGCTCTCTGGCTCTTCTCACCGGCTCTCCTGAGCGGTCGATCCCACTCTGGCTCGGTCTTCAGCCCTCTCGCACTTTCATGAGCCAGTCTAAGCTAACTAGAGCCTGGTGGGCAAATGGTTCTCTGCTTCTCCAAATCTCCCCTGCGTGACGGGTCTGCTCCTCACTTCCTCACTCTAGCAGTTCGTGTATCTTCATTTTAAAACTCCTACGTACACGCACTCAGGTCTTTGGGCCATCGGACGCACCATGGCGGGAGCAACTCCCTCCTGACATCACTGCCTTGGACAGCCCATCTGAGGATGAAGAGGACAAATAACAAGCATTACATGTAGATGATCACTGCCTGACAGCCCATGATGCTGAGATGAGAGGACAAACAAACATTTCATTAGATATCACTGCCTGGGACAGCCCATCTGAGATAAGCAGGACAAACAACATTCCATTAGATATCACTGCCTGGGACAGCCCATCTGAGGATGAAGAGGACAAACAACATTCCATTAGATTGGATAAATCATATTTTATTAAACAGAAGCATAGCGACCACAACAAAGCAGTATTTTTGCCTTGGGACATGGCTGTAGATTATGGAGTCACAATGTCTCAGGGAGATTTAACTCACATGAACAAGAGTCGGCTGAGGTGAAGGGTGTATTCTCTGCTGAGGTCCTCTGGCTCTGTGGTGGACGGGGTGCTCTCCTATCCCTCTGGCTCTGAGAGCCTGGGATTGTCCTGTGACTGTCCAGGAGGAGGTTTCCCTGAGTCTGCCTGTCTAAAAGGTTGCCCTGAGAGAAGCTTTCAGCAGCCAGGTTTATCAACAGGGTCTCCACCTCCTCTGGTTCCTGTTTGATACAGATGATCTCCACCTCAGCTTCCTCCTCTTTCACTTGGAACTGGGACAGGAGCTGGGAGGGTGGCAGTACACTCCTGGCAGAGCAGTCTGCTCCGTCAGTCCTGGGTGGGGAGAGGACCAGCTGGGCCCCAGGGTCTGTGCTMGTCTCTGGTGGCTGTGTACTTATGGTCCACTCAGCCTGACACTCTTCTTCCTCCTCCCTCCTCTGGCTCTCATCAGACACCTCGGGGTCAAGGGGGGCTGGGTGCTCCTCTGGAGGGAAAGAGYGGTAACATGGTGGTCAACAAACACTGGGAAAATAGACAGCTATGCGAGTTCAGTCAGGCCACCAATTTACATACACAAGCAAACACAGAATAATAGCCACATTCAAACCCGACATGATCTGAGAAAAGACATTCTACCTTTCAAAGGTTCCAGATGCTCTGATGAACTATTCATTGCAGAGACAGTGGGTGTCAATGTCCGGTCCTCCAGAGTCTGGGAGATCACAGTTGTCAGATCATCGTGACTGTCAAAGGATGTTGACGTGGCCCTAACGGTTACCATATTATCAGAGGGTTGGGTGGCCCTGACCAAGTTATCAGAGGGCTGTGTGGCCCGGACCAAGTTATCAGAGGGCTGGGTGGCCCGGACCAAGTTATCAGAGGGCTGGGTGGCCCGGACCAAGTTATCAGAGGGCTGGGTGGCCCGGACCAAGTTATCAGAGGGCTGMGTGGCCCMGACCAAGTTATCAGAGGGCTGGGTGGCCCMGACCAAGTTATCAGASGGRTGGGTGGCC
Source organism: Salvelinus sp. IW2-2015 (assembly GCF_002910315.2). Lineage (NCBI taxonomy): Eukaryota > Metazoa > Chordata > Actinopteri > Salmoniformes > Salmonidae > Salvelinus > Salvelinus sp. IW2-2015. The sequence continues at coordinate 86,333 of NW_019944430.1, read as the reverse complement.
CGGACCAAGTTATCAGACGGTTGGGTGGCCCTGACCATATTCTCAGAGGGTACYGTGATGGTGACTCGATTCCTTGCCTGTAAGTTTCCATTTGTAGTGGGGATTTGGTTGTTGTTTGGAACCGTCCTTCTCGGCGGCTGTGGTAAACCCGAGGACAGTGCGGCCTCGGAGGAACCGTGAATTCTGCGGGGATCAGAATGGCCGAATGCTGTCCGGTAGGTCTGATAAGTGGCACCGTGTGCGTTCTCACCCAGAGCGTTCATGTGTTTCCGCATTGTCTTCATCTGAGATCGGGATATCTCCAGCAACTGTCTTATGTTCTCCGCCTCTTTCTCTTTAGCTATTACTTCCATCTTCAGCTCGTCAAATTTAATGCCGACCACTCTAAGCATCTCCCCCAACACAGTCTCAACAGCGGCGCTAACCGCTCTCTCTATCACCGTACCCATCTGGCCCCGCATTAGTGAAATTGTTAGACTGATATCCATTTTTGTAAAACTGCAAATAACAACCTTTAAATTTGTTTATAACATCGGAGGTCAAATTTCATAGTCTYTCGTCCATCGTGAAATGTAATAGCAAACGATTGATTGTTGCTAACATCGAGCTAGCTAGCTACCCTCGTAGCAAGCGGAAAACCTGCTCCAGAGAGCTAACTAAACACGACAATTGAATGGGTTTTCACTGTTTGTAAGCTATTAAATAGTKAAATGTCCCTGGCTAATTTCGAAACCAGAAGATGTCAGAGAAACTGAAAACATTTAAACTTCGGATCTATGTAAACAAATATGTTCTCCTTTAATCGTTCCTGTGTTTCATCAAATATGTCCGATAGGATCGCCGGATTGGATGTTTAAGTTCCGGGTAGGAGCATGACCAGAAATCTTTGACGGCCTTACCTAGGAAGGTATGCTTTGCTGTGCAAATCATGAACTCAATAGGTTACAATACAATATTATTTATTAAAATTGGACTGAATATGGGTAGAACGTAGAATTAGCTCCAACAGTGCATTAGTATCTAACAATTCACAATACACACACATCTAGAAGTAAAAGTATGGAATTAAGAAATATATATATATTAGGATGAGCAATGTCAAAGTGGCATGGACTAAAATACAGTAGAATACAGTATATAAATATTAAATGAGTAAAACAGTATGTTAACATTATTATTAAAGTGACCAGTTTGATCAGAATTGTCATTGGCCTGGACAGAGAATGAAGTCAAAGCCACAAGTCCAAATCCCCATCTCCATTCATGGCTTAGGAAGAGCCAAGCTAGCTACTGCAGAACATCAACACAAGCAGACCAGAAACAGACAAGTTTTTCTGAAAATGACATTTTGCCAAATCCAAACTGGCCTCCCTTGGGGGGCGTTTTGTTGCACATTGATTGGCAAAGTATTTTATCAAGGGAGACCAAAAGCTTCCTGGCATCAATAAATCAAATGCTACGGCAGCAATACGTTAAACTCTTTTGGTCCAGACAGCATCAGATCCTGAGACAGAGCGGTGCTGTTTCCCTCGCTTGGATGATTTCTCCGGTGAGATTCAGATTGACCGAAAATTATAAAAACACAGAGAAAGCTGAACGATTTTATAACATTTTTAAAAAATATTGGTGAAATATTTGGGGAAGCCTGGCATCCATGAATACACACCGCTGCTTCTGAACACATTTCTGTTTGTTGTCAATTCTTGCAAATGTTTTAAAATACATACTTTTATGTTTGCTAGCTGTACAGTCAAGTGCTAAACTGTAAACCAATCAAAACGTGTGTACTATCCATGGTATATCTCTGCTGATCATGTCCGCCAATCACGTTATCCGTATATACTGTAAATAGTAGACAACTGGAGGGGACGAGACAGCCCTTTACGTTGCTGGTTTCGTAGTTAATGGAGCCCCGTTTTTTTTGTCAATAATCAACATTGGAACAGAAGGAGCACTTGGGACCAGAACATTCAGTTTCGAAAGTGAACGCAGTGTTGCGTTTGGTTGGCGGATCTGCAGAGCTGTACTGGTGACTGAGGTAGGCATGGCAGATAGCTCAGATGGGAGTAKGTCTGAGATGGATGAAGGTAGTAGGATGTATGAAGATAGAACGTAGATTAACCACAGATGGGGACATAGAAATTGGTGCAGCAGCCTCRGATGGAAGGGGGAGGTGAAGGAGTAGCAGCACACACTGTGATCTCTATCAAATGTGACCATCAGTGTGTGGTCATAAAATAAGCGTTGGTGGTGAACAGGGTTGACTTCTTGGTGTTCATGCCTAGTGTGATGAATATGAGTGATCAGGTTAAGAAAAAGTCTGCAAGGACTATCACATAGATGTGATGATACGCGCAGTCAAAGACCAGAGTACTGACGCATGAGATGTTTAATCAGCAGTTTTTATTTTTTCCCTTTATTTAACMACGCAAGTCAGTTAATAAATCCTCTTGAAGCTAGGGGGCAGAATTTTTATATTTGGAAAAAWAACGTTCCCAAGGTAAACGGATTATTTCTCAGGCTCAGATATTAGAATATGCATYTAATTGACAGAMTAGGATAGAAAACACTCTAAAGTTTCCAAAACGGTCAAAATATTGTCTGTGAGTATAAKAMAACTGATTTTGCAGGCGATAACCTGAGGAACTCCAACCCGGAAGTGCTTTAAAAAACAAAAATCCTTGTTCCATTGCRTGCCCCTCCTCCATTTAAAGGCGTATCAACCAGATTTCTTTTCCAATGGCTTCCTCAGGCTGTGACCAGGCTTTAGACATAGTTTCAGGCTTTTATTTTGAAAAATGAGCGAGATTTATCAAAACGCGTCAGTGGATGACCAGGTGTCCTTTGATTGGTTCCTGCGCAAGAGAGTTTTGGCTCGACATTTTCTATCTCTGTAGAATCGAACAGTTTACCGTCTGGTTGAAATATMATCGATTATGTATGTTAAAAACAAACTGAGGATTGATTATAAAAAAACCTTTGACATGTTTCTACGAACATTACGGATACTTTTTGGAATTRTCGTCTGCCCTTCAGTACCAGAACGAATTTGTGGTTTTCTGAACATAACGCGCAAACCAAATGGCGATTTTTGGTTATAAAACTAATCTTTATCGAACAAAAATAACATTTATTGTGTAACTTGGAAGTCTCGGTGAGTGCAAACATCCGAAAAGAATATCAAAGGTAAGCGATTAATTTTATGCTTTTTCTGACTTTCGTGACCATGCTAATTTAAGGCTAGCTGTTCTAGCTATTCTTTTGTTCTTTGTCTAGTGATTGATAAACTCACAAACGCTTGATGCTTTCGCTGTAAAGCATATTTTCAAAATCTGACACGATAGGTGGATTAACAACAAGCTAAGCTGTGTTTGCTATAATTTCACTTGTGATTCCATGATTATAAATATTTTTAGTATTATTTTTGCGGTTTGGCGCCTGTCAATTCAGCCGTTGTTTACGAAAATGATCCCGTAAAGGGATTCGTGCGGCAAGTTAAGAACAAATTCTTTATTTTCAATGACGGCCTACCCGGCCAAACCGGACGACGCTGGGCAATTGTGCGCACCCTATGGGGACTCCCAATCACGACCGGTTGTGATACAGCCTGGTATCAAAGCAAGGGTCTGTAGTCTGTAGTGACGCCTCTAGCACTGAGATGCAGTGCCTTAGACCGCTGCGCCACTCGGGAGCCCAAACACTAAACAATATACTGGGTTAAAATAATACATGATATAGTGGTATCAGATCCTTCTCCTGTATCATGCTTAATTACACCAACAGAAAATACATATAGTGACAGAATATGGAGAATACATACATAAAATGAAAGAGTAAAGAACATTACAAATGTGGACAGAGAAAAGCCAACCCCCGACATCATTTGGGACGCCTTTAAGGKGTACATTAGGGGAATGATAATCTCATAACGTGGCAAAAATTTTATCAGAGTTAGAAATTAAAATTGAAAGAAAAATAAATCACTATCTTAGAAAATGACCATACATTTTATTTATTTTTTTATGTCTGAACTTCAGCAGGAATATGATATTTTACTTTTGATGAGAGCCAACAACTACAGGTTCACCTCAAATAAAGCACACTATTAAATGGGCTCCCGATTGGCGCAGCTCYGTGATTGATGCGTCACCACAGACACCCTGGTTCGATTCCAGGCMGTATCACAACCGGCCGTGATTGGGAGTTCTATAGGGCGCCGCACAATTGGCCCAGCGTCGTCCGMGTTTGACCGGTGTAGACCGTCATTGTAAATAATAATTTGTTCTTAACTGACTTGTCTAGTTAAATAAAGGGTAAAAAAAGAGAAGGCAAACAAACCTGGTAAATATCTCGCAGCTCTCACAAAACAAATACATTCTAAACCAGTTTTAATTTTAAAAGATAAGGATAAAAAATGCTTTAATTAGAAACAACGCTATTAATTACTATTTTAAAGCTCTTATGAAAATCTATATACATCAGAAGGAAATAACAGTTGGACTGTTTTTGCATCTGAGCTCCTAGGAGCGGCTCTCCTTTATTTTTAAGTGTTCTACTCCGCTAGCCAGCACCTCACCTAAATAGGTGTGCGTTTCTTTTTCTTCTAGATTGTTCTGTTACCCAGTAAACAGCACCCTACCGACACAAAAAAGCTCTAAAACGATGCCGAATGATAATTCTTCTCCTGACACTGGTCATAGACCCAAACAAGATTACTTTGAATATAGCCAAAGGGAGCGTGATAAGATCATTGTTTAGGAGTCCCTTTTTGACATGCCGGGCCCGGGAGGTAATTCTGAACTCTCGAAATAACTGTTACATTTATCTAAGCGCCAGACGAGAATGCATCTACATATAGTCACTCTTAGTGATGATGTGCGTCAAGGCATTATTCCACGGGGACTCAGGTGGCTAAAATAACCATCATTGGGACAGCGCACAGATGATTTCAGTGAGCGCTGGTGTGCCATCCTGAACAAATGCTCTACTGATTTAATGACATTAATTGTTGACCAGTTGAAAAATGATTTTTGTGAAATGGATAACACGATTAAAGACAAACGCACAGCTATTCAATGAACTGATGAAAACTAACCAAGCGCTCCAGGACAAGTTGTCTACAGAAATAAAGGAACTTAAAATCAAGAAATTCAACCAAGACAAAAAAGGCAAGGCCGAGGATAAAGTCTACTTCTGGAGAAACCCTGACAAGAGAGGTCCTGCTCCTCCTCTCCATGGCAGACGCAGGAGGGATGCCGCTTACTTCGATCCACCCCGTCTGATCAACACTCTACAACCAGCGCCTCATCGGCTTCCAGTGGTAGTTTTTTATTCAAAGAGAGACTGGACGGACGGAAGGGCGGAGGTGGCCGCGGGCACGCGCATCGACGAGATGCCGCATCCGACGGGGTAAGAAGAAACGACATTCAGAGGCAGAGGAGACCGTTCACACGGTCCCAGAACCCACGGGACTGTGTGTCTTTAATTTATCAAGCAAGATATTGAGCCCTGCCCATGTCTCCTTGCTTAATAAAGGGTTATATTTTGTGCCTACAACCCAGTGCAACGACTTTGATGTGAAGGTAGACATGTTTAAGTTTTTAGAAACATCCGTTTAAGGGAAAACTTTAGCTCCCCTAATCCTGACATTTCTACTGAACCAGTAGGTTACTCACTGTGTTGCTCACCTGCACAGACTCCGACTCCTTTTAGAAGCAAGAGTTATTTTATACCTCCAACCAATCGCAATCACTCTATCGAGACATATTGCAGACTTGTTGAAAAAGATGTTGCTCATCTCCTTATTAAGAACAAACAGGAGTCCAAATCTTTACATCATTTACCTTAGGATGAAAAACAAGCTTTGCTTGATTTACAATCCGATACCTCACTCCTTATTCGTCCTGCTGATAAGGGTGGGTCGGTTGTACCATGGATAGGACAGCTTATGCAAATGAGTGTCATAGACAACTCCTTGACAACACCTTTTACCAGAAACTCAGAAGTGACCCCACTTCCCAATTTCAGAATACTATCTTTACTGTCCTGAATGGTGGTTAAAGTTCTGGTCAGAATAACAAAAAAGAAACCATGACTTTTTTGGCTATTCAACACCTAAATTGCCAACTTTCTATACTTTGCCGAAATTACACAAGAATAGTTACAAAACCTCCAGGGCGCCTATTTGTCAGCGGGCATTGATGCAGTAACCGGCCCCTCTGTCGACTTTTGTTGACCTTTTTATAGACACCATCGCCAGAACAGCTCCCCTCCTAAAAGGACACACAGCAGCTATGATCTCAGAACAGCTCCCCTCCTAAAGGACACAGCAGTATGATCTCAGAACAGCTCCCCTCCTAAAGGACACCAGCAGTATGATCTCAGAACAACTCCCCTCCTAAAGGAACACAGCTATATGTCTCAAGAACAGCTCCCCTCCTAAAGGAACCAGCAGTATGGTCTCAGAACAACTCCCTCCTAAGGACACCAGCAGTATGACTCAGAACAGCTCCCCTCTTAAAGGACACCAAGCAGTATGGTCTCAGAACAGCTCCCCTCCTAAAGGACACAGCAGTATGATCTCTATCAATTGACATATCTGATCCCTCCCTGAGAATACCTTGTTTAGTTACTTTTGACGTTGGATCGTTTATTCACAAATATCCACACGAGGGGCGGTATGAATGCTATGGAACATTTTCTTCTGCAACGTGACCCTGAATGACTACCTTCCAGTTGCATAATAACCTTGGCTGAAATAGTACTCACAACACACTACTTCATGTTTCTAAATGTTTCCTTTATTCAGACGAAGGATACTGCTATTGGATCCCCAGGGCTCTAACTATGCTAATAGGTATGTGGGTAACATGGAGAAACAGTCTATTTTCAATCCTCTCAAAACATGTTTTCTTGCTAAACATCATATTTAGAAACGGTATATTGATGATATTTTTGTTCAATGGAGGGGTGATGCAGAACAGCTCCAGGTGGTTCCATGCGTTTCTAACTCCTGTTCTGAGCACCTGAGATTTAACGATGCATCTGATACCGTCAAACTCTGTTTTTTTGATACTTCTGATCTTGTGTGAAAATAATGTTTCTATAACACGGATCTTACAGGAAACCTACGATCGTAAAACAGTTTGTTGAGGGCTGACAGTGGTCACCCACTTCCATTGAAAAATAGTTTGCCATACAGCCATCTGTGAATCAAAGAATTTTGCAAAAAACAATCAGATTTCGAGCAGAAATATTGCTCGAGATCGCAAAAGAAAGTTCAAGGAGAGGGGGCACAAAAATGATTCAGATTAATATTGCTCCCTTGAGAAATTCAAAACAAAAGGAGACATGACCTTTTAGGGCAGTCTCTCGCAAAAAGATGCATCCTTGCATTCTAACTACCCGCTATTCAAAGCGCTCTGAACAAAAATTAAAGGGAAGTGTTCACAAAACATTCGGCCAATTGTATAACATCGATGATAGTCTACGGTAATGTTCAAGACCTTCCTGGTCGTTACTCTCGCGCGGGCACGACACACTTCTACAGAAGACGAACTTGGACACCCTCTGATTTCCACCAGATATTCCTGAACAACGTCTATTCTGCGCGCCCTTCTGGATGGAAACTAAATGTGTAAATGGCTGTGCTCAATGCAATGGCACTTATAAAATGCAGATCTTCAAACATCCCACAAACAGGGAAATCGATCCCAAATCAAAAGGTGTTATTAAACGTGCTCCCACTACAAGCAGTTATTTATCTTATAACTTGGTCTTTGGTAAAAACTGTATGTGGGTAAACAAAGCGCGAATTAAAAGTAAGTCTCCATACAGCATCGACGACGACATAAGGTGCCAAAACTTTGACCTACCCAGTGCGCGGCCCACTTTTTGGAGAGGAGACTTGATTTAATCTACTGCGTTTATATTCGGCCATCGAACATGTCACCTCCCTAGGAGAGGGGTGACCTGATTAACTTTATTCGTATAACGACGACGAGGCTGCGGATCTTAAAACTTGCCCCTTCGTCTCAACGTAGAACTTTGATCTGAAGCCAATTCTTGTTGATTATAGTGACTTATGTCATTGAGTATTGTAAGCTTGCTGTGTTAAATGATCTATTCGATCGTAATGCTAATCCAATCTTGTTTTTTGTATGGTGTTCCTTTGTAATGCCCATTTTTTATATTTGAGAATTAACACAATGATATTAGGCCACCTCTTGGCATGATTAACAGACACCTGTGTGTCTTTTGACACTATATTAACGGAGTCATCCCGCGTGTTTTGTGTAATATACGCCTGATGAAGACACTTGCTGTTGAAACGCTGGTAATCTACATTTTTGCATCTGAGCTCCTAGAGTGTGCGGCTCTCCTTTTATTTTACAGTGTTCTACTCCGCTAGCCAGCACCTCGCCTAAATAGGTGTGGCGTTTCTTTTTTCATATCTAGATCTTGACAAAACAGACATAACTAACGACAGAATGTTTTAATCCAGTAATAAATGAAATGTACAAGAATGTAGCTGTTTAATCCAGTATAAACGAATGTACAGAATGTATGTTTTAATCCAATATGCACTAATATACTCCGAATGTATGTTTAACCAAACTACAATGAATGTACAGAAGTTATGTTAATCCAATATAAATGAATGTACATGAATGTCATGTTTATCCAGATGCATAATATACAAATGTATGTTATTCCAATATAAATGAATGTACAGAATGTATGTTATTCCAATATAAATGAATGTAACAGAATGTAATGTTTAATCAGTATGCACATATGTAAAGAATGTATTTATACAAAGAGACAATTCACATTCTAACATGGACTCAATAATTCATAGCCTTCCTGGGAATGCAATAAACATTAAAAGTTGTCCTGAGAATTTAAACAATTTTAAAATGTTATTTTAACTGTCTATCTGTCTGACCCTCCATCGTTAAGACAGTGGATGAATCAAATGACCCTCCATCGTTAAGACAGTGGATGAATCAAATGACCCTCCATCGTTAAGACAGTGGATGAATCAAATGACTCTCCATCGTTAAGACAGTGGATGAATTCAAATGACTCTCCATCGTTAAGACAGTGGCTGAATCAAATGACCCTCCATCGTTAAGACAGTGGATGAATTCAAATGACTCTCCATCGTTAAGACAGTGGCTGAATCAAATGACTCTCCATCGTTAAGACAGTGGATGAATCAAATGCATTATTATCTAAATATGGGCTACACAGAGAGGCAGAATAGTGCAGATTGAAGCTATACGGCATGAAGTATTGCAAGCGCTGCAGATGCCCAGGGGATGAGAGATGAGGAAGTGTGAGACGGCCACGATGGGGACACGTGTGTCTGAACAAGTGTCATTAAGAGGTCATCAAGAGATCATTAACGTTTGTTGAAATGTGTTTATGTAAATGTTGAGTTCTCTATTGTTTTTGTCTCATGTATGTTTTTGTATTGTCCCCAAAAAATATATATTATTATAAAAAAAAAAAATGAAGGATAATGTTTGGGGAATACATTGTCTTTTTTATATCTGAAAACAAGGTTACATTGCGATCATAACCATAACATTATATACAACTATCATCAAAGGGATATTGTCATCAAAATGGGACTGGAATGACAAAGTATGATCAGAATTGGCGAATTTACGACTTACATTTCTCCAGGACACTTTTATAGAGCACAAAAATAAATTGATGATGAAATTACTCAAACTAAAGGCACCTGAGAGTCAAAGGAAGGACGAGGAGCCCAAAAGCAAAAGACAAACGCAGACCAAGCGCCCATACACTCCCCCATACACTCCCCCATACACTCCCCCATACACTCCCCACAAGCACTCCCCATACACTCCCCAACACTCAGCACACTCCCCACAGCACTCCCCAATAGCACTCCCATACACTCCCCAGCAATTCCCATATCTACTCCCCTACAATGGGCACTGGGCCCACATAGGCTTACTCCCAGGGTAACACTCCCAGTGCATAATCACTCGGCCCACATGTACTGCGTGTCGTGGTTCGCAGTCCCGCCATAACGTTCCACAGCATAGCGCGTTCCTCTGCATAGCCTAACTCCATCCAGTACACTCCCCTAGCGATCTTCTCCATGCGTGTCGTTTGAGCGCATTGTAGTGTTGCTGGGGCCCGAGTGGTATACAGGGGGAGTGCTTTATGGGGAGTGTATGGGGAGTGTATGGGGGAGTGTATGGGAAGGTGCTGGTGGAGGAAGTGTATGGGGAGGTATTGCTGGGGGGATGGTGTATGGGGAGTGCTGTGGGGAGTCTGTGGGAGTGTAACTAGGGGGATGTGCTGTGGAGGGAACGT
>NW_019944430.1:69107-70137 GCF_002910315.2 Salvelinus sp. IW2-2015 | reverse complement strand
TACCACGCTGCATATTGGTCCTCCGATCCTTCAAACTTTTCCTCCTCAAACGAGGAGGAAGAAGACAGCCGTGAACACATAAGCTGTTCATGTGATGTGTCATCCATTACTCTCACGTGTTACAAAATATGCTTTCACCATATTTATTCAATATCTTTTATTTCTCTCCTAGGAATCATATTTTATGCAGTGCTGGTGAAATGGACAATCAAACATGTCAGCTGTTGCTTCATTGGATAATACAATTTCAATGTAATTTATATCTTGTACAATCTATCCATTCTTTTGAAAGAATATGGATTGTCCTACATGAAATTCTCTGAAYGATGAGGAAGGAATCCAGCAGGTTGTCCTACAGGAAAATGGCCGCCCTGGAAATCTTGTGGAACTACCTGTAGGACTCTTACCAACAGGATATTGTCGTGGCAGAATCAGATTTAGCAAGGTAACATAGATAAGATAACATAAGATGTTATTTTTAAATCTGATTCTGCCACGACAATATCCCACAGGATTTTGGGGCCATTCTGGTGTAAGACAATTCCAATAGGCAGTCCTTCAGGATTTATTTGAGGTCTACCTGCATGATTCCTACAGGATCCTGCAGGAAAGTGGCCCCGAAAATCCTGTGGGATATCCTGCAGAACATCCTACTGTATTCCTGCAGGATATATATTCTGCAGTATTCCTGTAGGACTTTTTTGTAAGGGCTGAACAAATTTGAGGTRTTGTGAACGAAAAACTTGAAAGTTGTGAGAAATGGTTGCAACTTCCTGTGCGTGTTTACAGTGAACACTGAGGTTGTACCCTTACAGTTTTAGACAGTACCCAATAGCCTATTATCACAACTCAGGTTAAGACCCAGATGCAGACACAGGAGGTGGATCGTACGAGTCTCAGAGTTTATTAAAGTTCAAGGGGCAGGCAAAAGGTAAGTCAAGACAGGCAGGTACAGGACAGCAGTCAATCGGTAGGTCAAGACAGGCAGGTACAGGACAGCAGTCAATCGGTAGGTCAAGACAGGCAGGTA
>NW_019944430.1:59953-68292 GCF_002910315.2 Salvelinus sp. IW2-2015 | reverse complement strand
GGGCCGGTACCGGGTTACCTTCAGACTAGTCCTGTGGGGCCGGTACCGGGTTACCTTCAGACTAGTCCCGGGTGGCTTTTTGGGGGTTGTAGAGCAAAACGGAGAACCCCATCGTGTTCGTGAGAGTCTAATCTTTCCATAAAGTGGACATAGTTTGTAGGCCAAACCACTTTCCACCGTAGAAGTGGAAGGCCGACATAAGCGATTGTGTTTTTTTTCAGTTTACAATTTTAAATGACAAAATAAAGAAAAATGGCATGGACAAAATGATTGGCACCCCGGAGCTAGTACTTGGTTGCACAGTCCATGGCCAAGATAACTGCCGACAAATGCTTGTAGCCATCAATGAGCTGGCTGCACCTTTCTACTGGCAATTCGGCCGACTCTTCAGCAGCAAACTGCTCTAATTATTCAACGTTTTAAAGATGCACTCTAACAACTGCTGTTTTCACATCTCGTGGAAGGTTATGGATGTGATACGGATCTGGACTCAACGCGGGCCACTCCAGAACACATCTCGTGGAAGGTTATGGATGTGATACGGATCTGGACTCAACGCGGGCCACTCCAGAACACATCTCATCGAAGGTTATGATACCGATCTGGACTCAACGCGGGCCACTCCAGAACAGTCTAACGTTTCTTCTTGAATCATTCCAGGGTGCTTTTAAGTTTTCACATTTTATTAGTCATATGTACAATATACGGATGCTACACATCGTCCAACTAAATGCTTACATGCAGGTTCCTTCTGGACAACAGCAATAAGAACTGATACAAGATAGGAATACGACCACAAAGTAAGTGTCTCAGTAGAATAGAATAAACATTTTAGCATCAGTATAATACAGGAAGGCACAATTTATAGTCCAATATTTACACATGTTTTGGGGAAGGGGGGCAAATGTATAAATTGAGCAGTATAATAATAGTCAAATTTATTTAACCCTTAAATGAATGAGAGGGTTGTCACTAGTTAACCCAGCCACAATAGTCTTAAACCCCGGCAGGTAGCGGCAGGTAGCCTAGTGGTTAGAGCGTTGGGCCGGTAACTGAAAAGTTGCTAGATCAAATCCCTGAGCTGACAAGGTAAAAATCTGTCATTCTGCTCCTGAACAAGGCAGTTAACCCACTGTTCCCCGGTAGGCCGTCATTGTAAATAAGAATTTGTTCTTAACCGACTTGCCTAGTTAATTAAAAAGCTTATATCTTCTTAAAATGCAAAACCTTACCTTAACCACACCTTGTGATTAACCCTAACCTTATATATAGAGTTATTCCAACGCCGATCCTCTGATTACATTTTTTTTTTAAATTTTGCCTTTATTTAACTTGGCAAATCAGTTAAGAACAAATTCTTATTTTCAATGACGGCCGAGGAACAGTGGGTTAACTGCCTTGTTCAGGGGCAGAACAACAGATTTTTACCTTGTCAGCTCAGGGATTCGATCTTGCAACCTTCCGGTTACTAGGCTACCTGCCGCCCCATGATAATACAGAGACCCTGTTTCTAGAGATGTCACAATAATATAAACATTTATTTAACATTATAAGAAATCCTATTGACTAAGACAGAAATGAATCATGAAAAGTTTTCAAACCATTGATCACATTCTAAATCACATTTTAAATTTCATTCTAAATCACATTTTAAATCTCATTCTAAATCACATTTTAAATCTCATTCTAAATCACATTTTAAATCTCATTCTAAATCACATTCTAAATCTCATTCTAAATCACATTCTAAATCTCATTCTAAATCTCATTCTAAATCACATTTTAAATCACATTCTAAATCTCATTCTAAATCTCATTCTAAATCTCTAACCTGTAGGACACTTACAGCTAGAATCCTTAAAGGTCCAACGCAGACATTTTTATCAAATTATTTCTCGGTAACAGTTAAGTACCTTACTGTGATTTGTTTCAATTAAAACTGTCAAAAAGAAACAAATATAGCTTCTTAGCTAAGAACAATTTCTCAAGCAAGAATTTTGCTAAGACTGTCTGGGAGTGGTCTGAGTGGGGAGGGGGAAACTGAAAACTGGCTGGTCATAGAGGTTTGGAATTGGTTTATTAACTATAGTTTAAAAATATATATAAACGCAACATGCAACAATTTCATCGTTAAATATACATGTTTTTTTTATCAACGATTTTACTGCGTTACAGTTCATATCAGGAAATCAGTCCGAAATTAATTTGTTAGGCCCTAATCTATGGATTTCACATGACTGTCCAGGGGTGCAGCCAAGGGTGGGCCTGGGAAGACATAGGCCCACCCACTGGGGAGCCAGGCCCAGCCAATCAGGAAGTCCTGGGCTGGCATGGTTACATGTGGTCTGCGGTTGTGAGGCCGGTTGGACGTACTGCCAAATTCTCTAAAATGACGTTGGAGGCGGCTTATGGTAGAGAAATTAACGTTACATTCTCTGGCAACAGCTCTGGTGGACAATCCTGCAGTAACCATGCCAACTGCTGCTCCCTCAACTTGAGACATCTGTGGCATTGTGTTGTGTGACAAAACTGCACATTTTAGTGGCCTTTTATTGTCCCCAGCACAAGGTGCACCTGTGTAATGATCATGTTGTATGTATGTATTTATATGTGTATGTATGTATATATATTTGCAAAACAATATATGGGGAATTGGAGGTGATGCAGACAATTGATGAACATTCTTCATTGGAAGTTTCCATAACCAAATCTTCCGTCATTCTGTGAAATCATCGGTGTTATTCCTCCAAACCTTCTTTTCCTCTGTAGAACCTAGACGGTAAATAGGTCAAAATGTATTATTATATCTATTACAGGTTTTCTCAAGTATTTTTTTAACAATGTTGTCGATTTTTCAAAACCAGATTCTACAAGACACAGAACTCTGTTGCAAAACACTAAATGCCTTTTCAAAAAATGTAGTTACCTTCTCAAAACACAAATACATGAATCTAAACTATATTACACCGTCAAAATTGCTAATACATTCATCAAAAGAACACGATTGTCTGCTAAAAGATTAACGCAAACATACTTCCTACTGGGCACACACTGGTTGAATCAACATTGCTTCCCATGTCATTTCAATGAAATGACCGTTGAACCATGCTGTGGGCGGCAGGTAGCCTAGTGGTTAGAGCTTTGGGCCAGTAACCGAAAGGTTGCTAGATCGAATCCCCGAGCTGACAAGGTAAAAACTGTTGTTCTGCCCCTGAACAAGGCAGTTCCTTGGCTGTCATTGTAAATAAGAATTGGTTCTTGCCTAGGCTTTCGGTTACTGGCCACTAGGCTACCTGCCGCCCGCAGCATAGTAATGGCTGCATCACATTATGGGTATGCTTGTAATCGTTAAGGACTGGGGAGTTTTTCAGGATAAAAAAAAGAAAACGTAATGGAGCAAAATCCCCGAGGAAAATCTGGAAGTCTGCTTTGATGAAAGGTAAAATATGGAGAGTGGTACTCAGAAATATTTTGGATTTGCCCCAAACATAGCACGTTATATTCAGGATTCAGGACAAAAAGTGAATTGCTTTGCCACATTCTTTGCAGTATTACTTTAGAGCCTTGTTGCAAACAGGATGCTTGTTTTGGAATATTTTGTATTCTTTACATGCTTCCTTCTTTTCACTCTGTCATTTAGGTTAGTTACAGAGTAACTACAATGTTGTTGATCCATCCTCAGTTGTCTCATATCACAGCTATTAAACACTAACTGTTTGAAAGTCACCATTGGCCTCATGGTGAAATCCCTGAGCAGTTTCCTTACTCTCCGGCAACTGAGTTAGGAAGGATGCCTGTATCTTTGTAGTGACTGGGTGTATTGATACACCATCCAAAGTGTAATTAATAACTTCACCATGCTCAAAGGGATATTCAAAGTCTGCAATATTTTTTTTTTACCCATCTACCAATAGGTGCCCTTCTTTGCGAGGAATTGGAAAACCTCACTGGTCTTTGTGGTTGAATCTGTGTTTGAAATTCACTACTCAACTGAGGGACCTTACAGATAATTGTATGTGTGGTGTAAAGAGATGTTAAACACTATTATTGCACACAGAGTGAATCCATGCAACTTATTATGTGACTTGTTAAGCAAATGTTCACTCCTGAACRTATTTAGTCTTGCCATAAAAAAAAAGGGGTTGAATACTTATTGACTCAATACATTTCGGCT
Source organism: Salvelinus sp. IW2-2015 (assembly GCF_002910315.2). Classification (NCBI taxonomy): domain Eukaryota; kingdom Metazoa; phylum Chordata; class Actinopteri; order Salmoniformes; family Salmonidae; genus Salvelinus; species Salvelinus sp. IW2-2015. The sequence continues at coordinate 64,118 of NW_019944430.1, read as the reverse complement.
TTACATTTTTATGTAAAAATGTCTAAAAACACAATTCCACTTCGACATTATGGGGTATTGTGTGTAGGCCAGTGACAAAACATCTACACTTAGTCCATTTTAAATTCAGGCTGTAACAACAGAAATGAGGAAAAAGTTAAAGGGTGTGAATAGTTTCTGAAGGCTCTGTACTCGGTGGAGAAAACTATAAAAGAACATAACAGTAGTGCCTCTCAACCAAAATAACTTTTGTTATTAGGTTAATGTTGGTCATGAATTTGAAAAATACAAGACATGTACAGTATCATCCATGTTAAAGCAGAGGGTGTTTGTAATGCCTTACCTGGTAAAGAAGAAAAGCGATAACAGAGATGACCATTAGTATGCTGGCTGCGACCAGTCCTGCTAGAGCTAGTCTGACTGATGTTTCTCCCATATCACTTCTTCTCTGGGCCTCTGGCAAGGAGCAGCCTGGTTCCTCTATAGAAGGTCACACATATAGACAGTTTCATTACTGTAGCCCTTTCCTGCAGTCAATGACCAAAAGCGCCCTCTTTGGCCTCATGGGTGGAATGTTATTCATATTTATCATAATTAATAATGTTGGGGTTTTTTTAATGCTGAAAATCTGGTGTTTCTACATCAAACGGTTTTGTTGTATTTCAGTCTTCTGTGATGTATATAAAGTGTAATATTGGGATGCAAACTCCAAATGTAATACATTTTAACTCTGTATCTGACATAGTACAGGTGTCCTCTTTTTGTTACACCCATAACCATGTGTGTGAGGTGTATACGCTTGTTTCAAGGTAGATTTGTTTAAGACAACCAGGAAACACTCTGTGTTATCCTGAAATAACCCACTGTAGTATAAGGTTATTCAGTATAAGCATAAGGAATTCAGAGATTAAACAAATCTTTTTCTTTCACTGAATCCCAACATAAAATAAAACACCTGTAACTAGAATTTTCCCCCAAATCTCCCATCAACTTCAAAGTCCATGTTACAGCTTCATACACAGTCAGTTATTCACCTCAGAATGTATTATCTCATTGTACATTAGTATACAGACTTACCTGGTATGTAGAGGAGAGTACCATTTCCAAACGTCCTGAGGTATGGCGGAGGGTACATCACCTCTATGCCACAGTAGTACAGGTCAGTGTCGTTACCCCGGAGACCAGAAATAGTCAGGTTCACCCTGCCTGGCCCTAACTGGCCCCGACAACGCACCTCCCTCACTCCCTCCACCTGGAAGGATGTCTGGTTGTGGGTGAAGAAGGTGGTGCACACCTCCTGCTTCTCCTCCCTGTACATCCCCTGGTACAGAGTGACCCMTAGCTCCTCCGGTTCATGTCTCCCTGTGTGGTGGTAGGAGCAGAACAGCTCCACCTCACCACGAAAACCGACCACACGGTACGGCTGGGTGACCTTCAGCGCTGGGGAGAGAGAGTGGGAGAGAGGTGGATAGAGAGAGAAAGAGAGGTAGAGAGCAGCAGAAAGAGGGAGAGAGAGAGAGAGAGAGGGGAAAGGTCAGATTCACTCACTGCTGTTGCTGAGCTTGTATCCTATACAGCTCCACATCATCCAGAAGTAAGGGTCACAACAATACAACTAACAACTAACTCTGCATTGGCTAAATCTAGTCCTTAAAGAAATGTCTTGTATCATATTTAAAAGGAACTCACCATTCCACACTGGGAGGTAAAGACCGAGACAGAGAAATATCAACGGGCTGAGACTCATGARGACAAGAAGAAATGTACCTCTAAAATAATCTTGTCAGACTTTTATATAACCAAGTGTTTCGGAAAGAGTTTGAGATCGTGCTCTGATACATACGCCATAAAAAGCCCATATGTCCCTCAGTACCAGTAATCCCAAACCACCCAGTCAAGTAGCCGATACAATTCATTATTCTGATCAAATAAGTTCCAATAACAACGGAAAATATGCAAAGTGAATATAAAGAGAGAGAGAGAGAAAAAAAAACGCCCTGAGTACAACAATGAAATGATTAGTCATAATGAAAATGCTGATTTGTGAGATTTTACCCTTTTCTGACGTCATCAGTGACATTGTTGATTGGAACATATTTGGTGCCACAGTGATAACACTCAAAACCAATGATGGACCTGAGGAACGATCGGGGTTACATCTCCTATCATGGTAGATGTTGAAGAGACGCCACAACACTACATAAAGAGAGACATCCAACACACTACATAAGAGAGACAACACAACACACATAAGAGAACCACACCCACAACACTACATAAAGAGGACACCACAACACTACATAAAGAAGAGACACCACAACACTACATAAAGAGAGACACCACACCACTACATATAGAGAGACCACCACAACACTACATAAAGAGACCACAACACTACATAAAGAGACCACAACACTACATAAAGAGAGACACCACAACACTACATAAAGAGAGACACCACACACCTACATAACAGAGAGAACACAACACTACATAAAAGAGACACCACAAACTACATAAGGAGAGACACACAACACTACATAAAGAGAGACACCACAACACTACAATAAAGAGAGACACCACTACATAAAGAAGAGACACCACAACACTACATAAAAGAGAGACAACACACACTACATAAAGAGAGACACCACAACACTACATAAAGAGAGACAACACAACACTACATAAAGAGAGACCACAACACTAACATAAAGAGAGACAACACAACACTACATAGAGAGAAGACACCACACACTACATAAGGAGGACACCACAACACTACATAAAGAGAGACAACAACAACACTACATAAAGAGACCCCAACACTACATAAAGAGACCACAACACTAACATAAAGAGAGACACCCACAACACTACATAAAGAGAGACACACCACAACACTACATAAAGAGAGACACCCACAACACTACATAGAGAGAGACACCACAACACTACATAAAGAGAGACACTACATAAAGAGAGACACCACAACATACATAAAGAGAGACACTACATAAAGAGAGACACCACAACACTACATAAAGAGAGACACACAACACTACATAAGAGAGACAACACAACACTACATAGAGAGACCACAACACTACATAAAGAGAGACACCACAACACTACATAAAGAGAGACACACAACACTACATAAAGAGAGACACCACAACACTACATAAAGAGAGACACCACACACTACATAAAGAGAGACAACACAACACTACATAGAGAGAGACACCACAACACTACATAAAGAGAGACAATACATAAAGAGAGACACACAACACTACATAAAGAGAGACACTACAAAGAGAGACACCACAACACTACATAAAAGAGACACCACAACACTACATAAAGAGAGCACCACAACACTACATAAAGAGAGACACCACAACACTACATAAAGAGAGACACACCACTACATAAGAGACAAACACAACACTACATAAAGAGACACCACAAACACTACATAAAGAGAGACACCACAACACTACTAAGAGAGACACCACAACACTACATAAAGAGACGACAACAAACACTACATAAAGAGAGACACCACAACACTACATAAAGAGAGACACCACAACACTACATAAAGAGAGAACAACACAACACTACATAAAGAGAGACACCACAACACTACATAAAGAGAGACACCACAAACACTACATAAAGAGAGACACAAACATAAAGAGAGACACACAACACTACATAAAGAGAGACACCACAACACTACATAAAGAGAGACCACCACTACATAAGAGAGACACCACACACTACATAAAGAGAGACACCACAACACTACATAAAGAAGCAACACACACACAAAGAGAACAAACAACACTACATAAAGAGAGAACACACAACACTACATAAGAGACACACACACTACATAAGAGAGACACCACAACACTACATAAAGAGACACCACAACACTACATAAAGAGAGACACCACCACTACATAAAGAGAGACACTACATAAAGAGAGACACCACAACACTACATAAAGAGAGACACCACAACACTACATAAAGAGACACCACAACACTACATAGAGAGAGACAACACAACACTACATAAAGAGAGACAACACAACACTACATAAAGAGAGACACCAACAACACTACATAAAGAGAGACAACACAACACTCATAAAAGAAGACACCACTACAT
>NW_019944430.1:49921-59928 GCF_002910315.2 Salvelinus sp. IW2-2015 | reverse complement strand
GTTTAAACTTTACTTAACTAAGTCATTTAATTACAAATTTTATTTACAAGTGACGGCCTATCAAAAGGACAAAAAGGCCTCCCTCGGGGGACGGGGACTGGGATTAAAAATACAAATATAGAGACACAAAACACACATCACGAACAAGAGAGACAACACAACCACTACATAAAGAGAGACTCCACAACACTACATAAAGAAGAGACAACACAAACACTACATAGAGAGAGGACAACACAAACACTACATAAAGAGAGACACCACAACACTACATAAAGAGAGAAACACAAACCATACATAGAGAGAGACCACACAACAACATAAGAAGACTCCACAACACTACATAAAGAGAGACACCACAACACTAATAAGAGAGACACCACAACACTACATAGAGAGAGGACAAACACAACACTACATAAAGAGACACACAACACTACATAGAGAGAGAAACAACACACATACAGAAGACAAACAACACTACATAAAGAGAGACACCACAACACTACATAAAAGAGACCTGCCACAACACTACATAAAGAGATACACCACAACACTACATAAGAGAGACACACAACACTACATAAAGGAGAGACCACCACTACATAAAGAGAGACAACACAGACCAAGCTACATAAAAGAGACAACCAACACACATAAAGAGAAACACCACACACTACATAAAGGAGAGACACCACAACACATACATAAGGAGAGGACACACACCACTACATAAAGAGAGAACACCACACACTACATAAAGAGAGGACACCACAACACTACATAAAGAGAGACAACACACACACTACATAGAGGAGGACACCACAACACTACATAAAGAGAGACCACCACTACATAAAGAGAGACACACTACATAAAGAGAAGACACCACAACACTACATAAAAGAAGAACAACACACACTACATAAAGAGAGACACCACAAACACTACATAAAGAGAGACAACACAAACACTACATTAAAGAGAATACACCCACACCACAGACACACTACATAAGAGAGAACCACAAACACTACATAGAGAGAGAAACACAACACTACATAAAGAAGAAGACACCACAACACTACATAAAGAGAGAACACACACATAAAGAGACCACACACTACATAAAGAGAGACACCACAACACTACATACAGAGAGACACACAACAATACACTAAAGAGAAGACACCACAACACTACATAAAGAGAAGACACCCACAACACATACATAGAAGAGACAACACAACACTACAATACAAGAGAGACACCACAACACTACATAAAAGAGACCACAACACTACATAAAGAGAGACAACACAACACTACATAAAGAGACACCACTACATAAGAGAGAACACCACAACTACATAAAGAGAGACACCACACACACTACATACAAGAGAGACACCAACACACTACAAGAGAGACACCACAACACTACATAAGAGAGACACACACCAGTAAAGAGAACACCACAACACTACATAAGAGAGAGACACCACAACGACTACATAAGAGAAACACCACTACATAAGAGAGACCACAACACTACACTAAAGAGAGACACCACAACACTACATAAGAGAGAAACACCACAACATAAAGAGACCACAACACTACATAAAGAAGAGACCACAACAACTAAAGGAGAGACAACCACAAACACTACATAAGAGAGAAACACCACTACATAAAGAGAGACCACAACACTACATAAAGAGAGACAAACAACATACATAACAGAGAACCACTACATAAGAGAAACACCACAACACTACATAAGAGAGACACACAACACTACATAAGGAGAAACACCACTAATAAGAGCACCACAACACTACATAAAGAGAGACACCAACAAACATACATTAAAAGAGAGAACAACACAACACTACATAAAGAGAGACACACAACACTACATAAAGAGAGACAACACAACACTACATAAAGAGACCACAACACTACATAAAGAGACCACAACACTACATAAAGAGAGACACCACAACACTACATAAAGAGAGACACCACAACACTACATAAAGAGAGACAACACAACACTACATAAAGAGACCACAACACTACATAAAGAGAGACACCACAACACTACATAGAGAGGACACCACAACACTACTAAAGAGAGACACCACCTACATAAAGAGAAAACACCACAACACTACATAAAGGAGAGACACCACAACACTACATAAAGAGAGACACCACAACACTACATAAGGAACACCACAAACACTACATAAAAGAGAGACAACATACATAAAGAGAGACCCACAACACTACATAAAGAGAAGACACCACACACTACATAAAGAAGGCACACACACTAAGACACACATACATAAGAGAGACAACACAACACTACATAAAGAGAGACACCACACACACTACAAAGGAGAACACACCACAACACCTACATAAGAGAGGACACCACAACACTACATAAAGAGAGACACCACAACACTAACATAAAGAGAGACACCACAACACTACATAAAAGAGACACCAACATAAAAGAGACAACACAACACTACATAGAGAGACACCACAACACTACATAAAGAGAGACACCACAACAACTACATAAGAGAGACAACCACACACTACATAAAGGAGAGACACCACAACACTACATAAAGAGAGACACCACTACATAAAGAGAGACACCACACACTACATAAGAGACACCACACACTAATAAAGAAGAGACACCACAACACTACATAAAGAGAGACACCCACTACATAAAGAGAGACACCACAACACTACATAAAGAGAGACAACCACAAACACTACATAAGAGAGACACCACACACTACATAAAAGAGAGACACCCAACACTACATAAAGAAGACAACACAACACTACATAAAGAGACCACAACACTACATAAAGAGAGACACCACAACACTAAATAAAGAGAGACACCACAACACTACATAAAGAGAGACACCACAACACACATAAAGAGAGGCAACACAACACTACATAAAGAGAGACACCACAACACTACATAAAGAGAGACACCACAACACTACATAAAGAGAGACACCACAACACTACATAAGAGAGACACCACAACACTACATAAAGAGAGACAACACAACACTACCATAAAGAGAGACACCACAACACTACATAAGAGAGACCCAACACTACATAAAGAGAGACACCACAACACTACATAAAGAGAGACACTACAGTGAGGAAAAAGTATTTGATCCCCTGCTATTTGTACGTTGCCCACTGAGCAAAGAAATTATCAGTCTATAATTTTAATGGTAGGTTTATTTGAACAGTGAGAGACAGAATAACAACAAAAATATCCAGAAAAATGCATGTCAAAATGTTATAAATTGATTTGCCATTTTAATGAGGAAATAGTAATTGACCTCTCAATCAAAAAGATTTCTGGCTCCCAGGTGTCTTTCATACAGGTAACGAACGGAGACTAGGAGCACACTCTTTAAGGGAGTGCTCCTAATCTCAGTTTCTTACGCTGTATAAAGATACCCTGTCCACAGAAGCAATCAATCAATCAAGATTCCAAACTCTCCACCAGGCCAGACCCACAGAGCTCTCCAAGGATGTCAGGGACAAGATTGTAGACCTACACAAGGCTGGAATGGGGCTACAAGACCATTGCCAAGCGAGCTTGGTGAGAAGGTGGACAACAGTTTCTGTGATTATTCGCAATGGAAAGAAACACAAAAGAACTGTCAATCTCCCTCAGCTGGGGCTCCATGCAAGAGTCACCTCGTGGAGTTGCAAGATCATGAGAACGGTGAGAATCAGCCCAGAACTACACAGGAGGATCTTGTCAATGATCTCAAGGCAGCTGGGACCATAGTCATCAAGGAAACAATTGGGATACGACACTATGCCGTGAAGGGATGAAATCCTGCACAGCGCCGCAAGGTCCCCTGCTCAAGAAAGCACATATACATGCCCGTCTGAAGTTTGCCAATGAAACACTCTGAATGATTCAGAGGACAACTGGGTGAACGTGTTGTGGTCAGATGAGAACCAAAAGGATTCTTTGGCATCACGCCAACTTGCCTGTTTGGAGGAGGGGAATGCTGCCTATGACCCAAATAACCATCCCCACCGTCAGAACATGGAGGTGAACATTATGCTTTGGGGGTGTTTTTTGCTAAAGGGACAGGACAACTTCACCGCATCAAAGGGACGATGGACGGGCCATGTACCGTCAAATCTTGGTGTGAAAACCTCCTTCCCTCAGCCAGGGTATTGAAAATGGGTCGTGGATGGTATTCCAGCATGACAAGACCCAAAACACACGGCAAGGCAACAAAGGAGTGGCTCAAGAAGAAGCACATTAAGGTCCTGGAGTGGCCTTCCAGTCTCCAGACCTTTAATCCATAGAAATCTGTGGAGAAAGACAGACCTAAGACGACAACATAGCAAGGCAGCAACACATGACAACAACATGGTAGCAACACAACATGACAACAACATGGTAGCAGCACAAAGCATGGTACAAACATTATTGGGCACAGACAACAGCACAAAGGGTAAGAAGGTACAGACAARAATACKTCACGCAAAGCAGCCACAACTGTCAGATAAAGGGGTTTGTCTAAAATGGGACCCTATTCCCTTATGGGCCCTGGATAAAAGTAGTGCKCTATTTATGGCACAGAGTGCCATTTTAATTAGGGCTTATCCACATATTTACCAACATCACTCAATATTTATGTGCTTACAGCACGTGAGGTTGTGTGAAACTACACAGTGATACACAGTAGACGTGATCTTTGATTTCCTAGAATAGGTGTGAAAATGTCTCGGAGGTGTTCCAAATGGCACCCTATTCCCTATATTACAGTGCYCTACTTTAGACCAGAGCCCATATGGACCCTGGTCAACAGTAGTGCACTACATAGGGAATAGGGTGCCATTTGAGCGTGTAAGGAAGAACGTGTGGTGAGGGGCCTAACGTGAGGGTATAAAGTGAAAGTCACATGGAACATTCTACTTCCTTTACTTCTGAAACACAAACAGCTTCGTACACGGCGTTACACAATGAGGGAGTCATTGTTATGGAACAACACAGTAGTGTCGGTAAACACCCTTTAATACAAACATCCTGATTGGTTAAACTTTACTTAAAGCCTGTAGGAATAATGTATTCTGAAGCAGTTCCGATGCATCGTGAAGCAGTTCTAATGCATCGTGACACAGTTCTAATGCATCGTGAAGCAGTTCTAATGCATCGTGAAGCAGTTCCAATGCATCGTGAAGCCGTTCCAATGCATCGTGAAGCAGTTCCAATGCATCGTGAAGCAGGTCGCAATGCATCGTGACGCAGTTCCAATGCATCGTGAAGCAGTTCCAATGCACCGTGAAGCCGTTCCAATTGCACGTGAAGCCGTTCCAATGCATCGTGAAGCAGTTCTAATGCATCGTGAAGCAGTTCCAATGCACCGTGAAGCAGTTCAAATGCATCGTGAAGCCGTTCAATGCATCGTGAAGCAGTTCCAATGCATCGTGAAGCAGTTCCAATGCACCGTGAAGCCGTTCCAATGCATCGTGAAGCAGTTCTAATGCATCGTGAAGCAGTTCAATGCATCGTGAAGCAGTTCCAATGCATCGTGAAGCAGTTCCAATGCACCGCTGAAGCCGTTCCAATGCACCGTGAAGCCGTTCCAATGCATCGTGAAGCAGTTCTAATGCATCGTGAAGCTGTTCTAATGCATCGTGAAGCCAGTTCCAATGCATCGTGAAGCTGTTCTAATGCAGTATGAACGCTGTTCTAATGCAGTATGAAGCTGTTCTAATGCAGTATGAAGCTGTTTCTAATGCATCGTGAAGCAGTTCCAATGCATCGTGAAAGCTGTTCTAATGCAGTATGAAGCTGTTCTAAAGCATCGTGAAGCAGTTATAATCAGTATGAAGCTGTTCTAATGCAGTATGAACTGTTTAATGCATCGTGAAGCAGTTCTAATGCAGTATGAAGCTGTTCTAATGCAGTATGACACTGTTCTAATGCAGTATGAAGCTGTTCTAATGCAGTATGAAGCTGTTCTAATGCAGTATGAAGCTGTCCAATGCAGTATGAAGCTGTTCAATGCAGTATGAAGCTGTTTCCAATGCAGTATGAAGCTGTTCCAATGCAGTATGAAAGCTGTTCTAATGCAGTATGAAGCTGTTCTAATGCAGTATGAAGCTGTTCTACATGCCAAGTATGAAGCTGTTCTAATATAGTATGAAGCTGTTCCAATGCAGTATGAAGCTGTTCTAATGCAGTATGAAGCTGTTCCAATGCAGTATGAAGCTGTTCTAATGCAGTATGAAGCTGTTCTAATGCAGTATGAAGCTGTTCTAATGCAGTATGAAGCTGTTCTAATGCAGTATGAAGCTGTTTCGATGCAGTATGAAGCTGTTCTGATGCAGTATGAAGCAGTTCTAATGCAGTATGAAGCTGTTCTGATGCAGTATGAAGCTGTTCTAATGCAGTATGAGCTGTTCTAAATTGTAGTATGAAGCTGTTCCAATGCAGTATGAGCTGTTCCATGCAGTATGAGGCTGTTCTAATGCAGTATGACTGTTCTAATGCAGTATGAAGCTGTTCTAATGTAGTATGAAGCTGTTCTAATGGCATCGTGAAGCAGTTCTAATGCAGTATGAAGCTGTTCCAATGCAGTATGAAGCTGTTCTAATGCAGTATGAAGCTGTTCTAATGCAGTATGAAGCTGTTCTAATGCAGTATGAAGCTGTTCTAATGCAGTATGAAGCTGTTCCAATGCAGTATGAAGCTGTTCCAATGCAGTATGAAGCTGTTCTAATGCAGTATGAAGCTGTTCTAATGCAGTATGAAGCTGTTCCAATGCAGTATGAAGCTGTTCTGATGCAGTATGAGCTGTTCTAATGTAGTATGAAGCTGTTTTAATGCCAGTATGAAGCTGTTCTGATGCAGTATGAAGCTGTTCTAATGTAGTATGAAGCTGTTCTAATGCAGTATGAAGCTGTTCTAATGCAGTATGAAGCTGTTCTAATGCAGTATGAAGGCTGTTCTAATGCAGTATGAAGCTGTTCTAATGCAGTATGAAGCTGTCCTAATGCAGTATGAAGCTGTTCTAATGCAGTATGAAGCTGTTCTAAGCAGTATGAAGCTGTTCTGATGCAGTATGAAGCTGTTCTAATGCAGTATGAAGCTGTTCTAATGCAGTATGAAGCTGTTCTAATGCAGTATGAAGTGTTCTAATGCAGTATGAAGCTGTTCTAATGCAGTATGATGCTGTTCTAATGCAGTATGAAGCTGTTCTAATGCAGTATGAAGCTGTTCTGATGCAGTATGAAGCTGTTCTGATGCAGTATGAAGCTGTTATGATGCCGTTATGACCTATTCTAATGCCAGTATGAAGCTGTTCCAATGCAGTATGAAGCTGTTCTAATGCAGTATGACCTGTTCTAATGTAGTTTGAAGTTGTTCTAATGGCAGTATGAAGCTGTTCTAATGCAGTATGAAGCTGTGCTGATGCAGTAGGACACTGTTCTAATGCAGTAGGATGCTGTTCTAATGCAGTAGGACACTGTTTCTAATGCAGTATTAAGCTGTTCTAATTTAGTATGAAGCTGTTCTGATGCAGTAGGACACTGTTCTAATGCAGTAGGACGCTGTTCTAATGCAGTAGGACGCTGTTCTGATGCAGTAGGACACTGTTCTAATGCAGTAGGATGCTGTTCTAACGCAGTATGAAGCTGTTCTAATGTAGTAGGATGCTTGTTCTAATGCAGTAGGACGCTGTTCTAACGCAGTATGAGAGGTAATCATGTATTCTTATCATCTCCTAATGATCCTGATTTTCTTGAAGTTATGAAGCATTGAATGCGTCCGTAGATTGATTGAAGAGCCAATCGGCTAAGTCCCAGATTTCACCCTATTCCTCTATAGTGCACAACAGTAGTGCACGCACAGCCTTAGGAAGATCAGCATCAGAACCTTCCGGTGACTGGATACTGGACTCTCTGAGGAACTCTCTTCTCTCCTAGCTTTATGTTCAAGTAGGTACTCTGAGCAGACGCTTCCTTCTTCAGCTTCCTCTGAGGAAAAAAGATATCACCCATTAGTATTACAAGAATATATACTTATACCTACATTACTGTTAGAATACAGGGTCATCTATACATTACTGTTAGAATACAGGGTCCATCTATACATTACTGTTAGATACAGGGTATCTATACATTACTGTTAGAATACAGTGTCATCTATACATACATTACTGTTAGAATACAGTGTCATCTATACATACATCAGTCTGTCTCACATTGTTTCTGTCAAGTCTGTCTCACATGTTTCTGTCAGTCTGTCTCACATGTTTCTGAAGTCGTCTCACATGTTCTGTCAGTCTGTCTCACATGTTGCTGTAGTCCATGTCTCACTGTTGCTGTCAGCCTGTCCACATGTTGCTTCAATCTGTCTCACATGTTGCTGTCAGTCTGTCTCACATGTTGCTGTCAGCCTGTCTCACATGTGGCTGTCAGTCTGTCCTCACATGTTGCTGTCAGTCTGTCTCACATGTTGCTTGTCAGCCTGTCTTCACATGTTGCTGTCAGTCTGTCTGACATGTTTTCTGTCAGTCTGTCTCACATGTTTCTGTCAGTCTGTCTCACATGTTGCTGTCAGCTGTCTCACATGTTGCTGTCAGTCTGTCTCACATGTTGCTGTCAGTCTGTCCTCAGTGTGCTGTCAGTCTGTCTCACATGTTGCTTCAGTCTGTCTCACATGTTGCTGTCAGCCTGTCTCACATGTGGCTGTCAGTCTGTCTCACCATGTTTCTGTCAGTCTGTCTCACATGTTGCTGTCAGTCTGTCTCACATGTTGCTGTCAGTCTGTCTCACATGTTGCTGTCAGCCTGTCCCACATGTTGCTGTCAGTCTGTCTCACATGTTTCTGTCAGTCTGTCTCACTGTTGCTGTCAGTCTGTCTCAACATGTTGCTGTCAGCCTGTCTCACATGTTGCTGTCAGTCTGTCTCACATGTTGCTGTCAGTCTGTCTGACAGTGGCTGTCAGTCTGTCTCACATGTTGCTGTCAGTCTGTCTCACATGTTGCTGTCAATCTGTCTCACATGTTGCTGTCAGTCTGTCTCACATGTTGCTGTCAATCTGTCTCACATGTTCTGTCAGTCTGTCTCACATGTTGCTGTCAGTCTGTCTCACATGTTGCTGTCAGCCTGTTCACATGTGGCTGTCAGTCTGTCTCACATGTTGCTGTCAGTCTGTCTCACAATGTTGCTGTCCAGTCTGTCTCACATGTTGCTGTCAGTCTGTCTGACATGTTTCTGTCAGTCTGTCTCACATGTTGCTGTCAGTCTGTCTCACATGTTGCTGTCAGTCTGTCTCACATGTTGCTGTCAGTCTGTCTCACATGTTGCTGTCAGTCTGTCTCAGATGTTGCTGTCAGTCTGTCTCACATGTTGCTGTCAGTCTGTCTCACATGTTGCTGTCAGCCTGTCTCACATGTGGCTGTCAAGTCTGTCTCACATGTTTCTGTCAGTCTGTCTCACATGTTGCTGTCAGTCTGTCTCACATGTTGCGTGCAGTCTGTCTCACAGTTGCTTGTCAGCCTGTCTCACATGTTGCTGTCAGTCTCTCTCACATGTTTCTGTCAGTCGTCTACATGTTGCTGTCAGTCTGTCTCACATGTTGCTGTCAGCCTGTCCTCACATGTTGCTGTCAGTCTGTCTCACATGTTGCTGTCAGTCTGTCTGACATGTGGCTGTCATCTGTCTCACATGTTGCTGTCAGTCTGTCTCACATGTTGCTGTCAATTGTCTCACATGTTGCTGTCAGCCTGTCTCACATGTTGCTGTCAATCTGTCTCACATGTTGCTGTCAGTCTGTCTCACATGTTGCCTGTCAGTCTGTCTCACATGTTGCCTGTCAGCCTGTCTCACATGTGGCTGTCAGTCTGTCTCACATGTTGCTGTCAGTCTGTCTCACATGTTGCTGTCAGTCTGTCTC
>NW_019944430.1:42744-49783 GCF_002910315.2 Salvelinus sp. IW2-2015 | reverse complement strand
GGTCAGGTAGATATAGTTAGACTGAATGCTGGTCAGGTAGATATATCTGGGTCAGGTAGATATAGTTAGATATATCTTGGTCAGTAGATAGATGCTGGTCATGTAGATGTAAGTTAGAATATATCTCTGGTCAGGTAGATATAGTTAGATATATCTGTCAGTAATATATCTGGTCAGGTAGATGTAAATACGAGTCAGGCTATAATATAGTTAGATATATCTGGTCAGGTAGAATAGCTAGATATACTGGTTCAGGTAGATATAGTTAGATATTAATCTGGTCAGGTTTCTTAAAAAAAAATTTATCTGGTCAGGTAGATATAGTTAGATATATCTGGTCAGGTAGATATAGTTAGATATATGCAGGGTCAGGTAGATATTATCTGGTTCAGGTAGATATATTTAGATATATCTGGTCGGTAGATATAGTTAGATATATCAGGGGAAGCGTAGATATATCTAGGCAGTATATACAGGTAGATATATCTGGTCAGGTAGAAATAGTTAAGAATATCTGGTCAGGTCAGATATATCTGGTCAGGTAGATATAGCTAGATATATCTGGTTAGGTAGATATAGTTAAGATATATCTGGTTCAGGTAGATTATTCTGGTCAAGGTAGATATATCTTGGTCAGGTAGATTATAGTTAGATATTTCGGGTAGTAGATATATTCTGGTTCCAGGTAGGATATAGTTAGATATTTCTGTCAGGTACGATATATCTGGTCAGGTAGATTTAGTCTGGTTTAGTAAGATATAGTTAAGCATATATCTGGCCAGTAGAATTATATCTGCGTCAGGTAGAATATATCTGCAGGTAGATATTAGTCTTAGATATATCTAGTCAGGTAGATTACAGTTAGACTATATCTGGTCAGGTAGATATAGTCTAGATATATCTGGTCAGGTAGATATATTTCTGGCTTCAGGTAGATAGAATCTGCGTCAGGTAGAGTAGAGTTAGATATATCTGCTCAGTAGATTATATCTGAGTAAAACAGGTAGATAGAGTTAGATAATCTGGTCCAGGTAGATATAGTTAGAATAATCTGGTCAGGTAGATAGATATCTGGTCAGAAGATATTATCTGGTCAGGTAGAGATTGTTAGATATATCTGGTACAGGTAGAGTATGTAGATATATCCTGGAAGGGAGATATAGTTAGATATATCTGGTCAGCGTAACGATATAGTTAGATATTATCTGGTCAGGAAGATATATCTGTCAGGTAGATTTCTATATATAGCTGGTAAATAATATCTGGCTCACGGTAAAATCTGGCTTCAGGAAGATGTATTTAGATATATTCTGGTCAGGTAGATATAATCTGGTCAGGTTAATGTATTTAGATATATCTGGTCAGGTAGATATATCTGGGCAGGTTAGATGTATTAGATATATCTGGAAAAAGGTAGATATAGTTAGATATATCTGGTCAGGCTAGAATATATGAGCATATATCTGTCAGGAAGATATATCTGGTCAGGGAGATAATATAAGAATATATCTGGTCAGTATGATATTGTATAATATATCTGGTCAGGTAGATGTATTTAGATATAATGTCCTGTCAGGTTAGATATATCCGGGTTAGGGGATATAGTTAAGATAGATCTGGTCAGGTAGATATTAGTACGATATATCTGGGTCAGGTAAGATATAGTTAAATATCTGGTCAGGCGAGATATAGTTGATACTAATGTCTGGTCAGGAAGATATATTCCTGGTCAGGTAGATATATCGGTCAGGTAGATATAGATTAGATAGATTCTGGTCAGGTAGATACTAGTAATATACTGGTCAGGTAGATATATTAGATATATCTGTTCAGGTAGATACTTATCTGCTTCAGAAGATAATATCTGGTCATGTAGATATTTCTTGGTCAGGTAGGATATTGTTAGATATTATCTGGTCAGGTAGATGTTATTTAGATATATCTGGTTCAGGTAATATTATCCGTTTAGGTAGATATAGTTAGATATATCTGGTCAGGTAATATAGTTTAGATATATCTGGTCAGGTAGAGCATTAGTCTAGATATTAATCTGGTCAGGTAGATATAGTTAGATATATTGTCAGGAAGATATATCTGGTCAGGTAGATATAGTTAGAATAGTTATCTGGTCAGTAGATATAGGTTAGATATATCTGGTCAGGTAGATATATCGGTCAGGTAATATAGTTAGGATATATTCTGGTCGGTAGATATTAGTTAGAAATATCGCGTTAGGTAGATATCATTTCTGGTCAGGTAGATACACTGGGGAGAACAAGTATTATACACTGACCGATTTTGGCAGGTTTTCCTACTTACAAAGCATGTACGAGGTCTTGTAATTTGGTGGCTGTTGTTGACCAGAATGAGCTGGATAAGGCGGGGCTTTTACTTGAGCCAGTGGGTTGTTGGCGAATGTATGGAAGCGAGGGCCAACAACGAGGCTACAGGTGCAATGGTGGGTAGGGTATGGGGCCTTTGGTGACATTTGGTGATATTTATAAGTTTCTCCGAGACTGATCTATGTGCCAGAGCTCCTTGCAGGTTGATCAGAATAAATGTGGATACTTGAACGTTCCATTCCAGGCTGTCAAGGTAATAGCAGTCTAGAGGCTGCCTTAATGAAGGATCCTCCCGGGCTGGTCTGATAATGGAAGGTTCCTCCCAGGCGGGGTCTATACATGAAGGTTCCTCCAGGCTGGTCTATGATGAAGTTCCTCCAGGCTGGTCTATTAATGAAGGATCCTCCCGGGCTGGGTCTATAATGAAGGTTCCTCCCAGGCTGGTCTATGATCGAAGGTTTCCTCCAGGCTGGTCTCATAGATGAAGTTCCACTCATGGCTGGTCTATAAATGGAAGGTGTCCTCCCAGGCTGGTCTATATATGAAGGTTCCTCTTCAGGCTGGTCCGATAATGAAGTTCCTCTCAGGCTGGTCTTATAAATTGGAAGGTTCCTCCCAGTTGGTCTATAATGAAGGTTCCTCCCAGCTTGGCCTTATGAAGGTCCCTCCAGGCTGGTGGATAACTGAAGGTTCCTCCCAGGCTGGCCTTTTAATGAAGGTTTCCTCCAGGCTGGTGATAATGAAAGGTTCCTCCCGGGCAGGCCTTTAATGAAGGTTCCTCCTGGCTGGTTGAATGGGTTGCTGGTCATAATGAGGTTCCTCCGGCAGGCTAGAGGTCCTTTGATAATGAAGGTTCCTCCCAGACCTCTATGAGGTTCTCCTGTGGTCGATAATGAAAGGTTCTCCCAGGCTGGTCGATAAATGAAGGTTCCTCTCAGGCTGGTCTATGTGAAGGTTTCCCAGGCTGGTCTATTGATGAAGGTTCCTCCCAGGCTGGTTTATGATGAAGGTTCCTCAGGCTGGTCTATAAATGCAAGGTTCCTCTCAGGCTGGTCTATATGAAGGTTTTCCTCCCGGCTGGTCAATATAATGGAAGTTCTCTCAGCTGGTCTATATGAAGGTTCCCCCAGGCCGCGGTCGTAATATGAAGGTTCCTCCAGACATGGCCTTTAATGAAGTTCCTCCAGGCTGGTCTATAATGGAGGGTTCTCTGGCTGGTTCTATAATGAAGGTTCCTCTCCGGGCTGGTCTTTAATGAAGGTTCCTCTCAGCTGGTCTATAATGAAGGTTCCTCCCAAGCTGGTCTATAATTGAAGGTTCCTCCTGGCTGTCATAATGAAAGGTTCCTATTGGCTGGTATATAATGAAGGTTCTTCCCGGGCTGGTCGATAATGAAGGTTCCTCTCAGGCTGGTCTATGATGGAAAGTTCCTCCCAGGCTGGTCCTATACATGAAAGGTTCTCCCAGACTGGTCTCTGATGAAGGTTCCTCCAGGCTGAGGTCTATATGAACGGTTCTCCCGGCTGGTCATAATGAAGGTTCCCTCTCAGGCTGGTTATAATGAAGGTTCCCCCAGGCTGGTCTATAATGAAGGTTCTCAGGCTGGCCTTTAAATGGAAGTTCCTCCCAAGGCTGGTCATAATGAAGGTTCCTCTCAGGCTGGTCTTATAATGAAGGTTCCTCCCGGCTGGTCTTTAATGAAGGTTCCTCTCAGGCTGGTCTATAATGAAGGTTCCTCCCAAGCTGGCTTATAATGAAGGTTCCTCCTGGCTGGTCAATAATGAAGTTCCTATTGGCTGTCTATAATGAAGGTTCCTCCTGGCTGGTATATAATGAAGGTTCTTCCCGGCTGGTCGATAATGAAGGTTCCTCTCAGGCTGGTCTATGATGAAGGTTCCTCCCAGGCTGGTCTATAATGAAGTTCCTCCCAGACTGGTCTATGATGAAGGTTCCTCCCAGGCTGGTCTATGATGAAGGTTCTCCCAGGCTGGTTTATGATGAAAGTTCCTCCAGGCTGTCTCATAATGAAGTTCCTCCCAGCTGGTCTATAATGAAGGTTCCTCTCAGGCTGCTATAATGAAGGTTCCTCCCAAGCTGGTCTGTAAAGAAGTTTCCTCCAAAGCTGGTCTATGATGAAGGTTCCTCCCAGGCTGGTTTATAATGAAGGTTCCTCCCAGGCTGGTCTATAATGAAGGTTCCTCCCGGGCTGGTCTTTAATGAAGGTCCTCTCGGGCTTGGCTATAATGAAGGTCCCTCAAACTGGTCTATGATGAAGGTTCTCCCAGGCTGGGTCTATAATGAAGGTTCCCACTCAGGCTGT
Source organism: Salvelinus sp. IW2-2015 (assembly GCF_002910315.2). Classification (NCBI taxonomy): domain Eukaryota; kingdom Metazoa; phylum Chordata; class Actinopteri; order Salmoniformes; family Salmonidae; genus Salvelinus; species Salvelinus sp. IW2-2015. The sequence continues at coordinate 45,121 of NW_019944430.1, read as the reverse complement.
CTATAATGAAGGTTCCACTCAGGCTGGTCTATAATGAAGGTTTCCTCTCAGGCTGGTCTATAATGAATGTTCCTCCCGCGGCTGGTCTTTAATGAAGGTTCCTCCCAGGCTGGTCTCTATGATGAAGTTCCTCCCAGGCTGGTCTATAATGAAGTTCCTCCAGGCTGGTTTCTAATGAAGGTTCCTCTCAGGCTGTCTATAATGAAGGTTCCTCCCAGGCTGGTCTATAACGAAGGTTCCTCCCAGGCTGGTCTATGATGAAGTGCCTCCCAGGCTGGTCTATGATGAAGGTTTCCATCCAGGCTGGTTTATGATGAAGGTTCCTCCGAGGCTGGTCTATGATGAAGGTTCCTCGCCAGGCTGGTCTATGATGAAGGTTCCCTCCCAGGCTGGTCTATAATGAAGGTTCTTCCCAGGCTGGTCTATGATGAAGGTTTCTCCAGGCTGTCTATAATGAAGGTTCCTCCAGGCTGGTCTATAATGAAGGTTCCTCCCAGGATGGTTTATAATGAAGGTTCCTCCAGTCTGTATATAATGAAGGTTCCTCTCAGCTGGTCTATAATGGAAGGTTCCTCCCCAGGCTGGTCTATAATGAAGGTTCCTCCAGGCTGGTCTATAATGAAGGTTCCTCTCAGGGCTGGTCTATAATGAAGGCCTCCCGGGCTGGTCTATAATGAAGGTCCTCCCCAGGCTGGTTATAATGAAGTTCCTCCCAGGCTGGTCTATAATGAAGGTTCCTCCTGGTTGGTCTAAATGAAGGTTCCTCCAGGCTGGGCTATAATGAAGGCTCCTCCAGGATGTTCGTCCAGGCTGGTTATACTATTGTCATGCCCTGATCTGTTTCACTTTGTCACGACATCCGCCCAAGTTGGTCCCCTCCTTTTTATGGGTGGCGTTCCGTGGTCGACGTCACCGGTTTTCTAGCCGCCACCGATCCATTTTTTCATTTTCCATTCGTTTTGTCTTCATTGTAACACACCTGGTTTCCATTCCCATAATTATGTTCCTTATTAACCCTCTGGTTCCCCCCATGGTTTTGTGCGTGTTTGTTATTATTTTACTTATTGGAATATTTTTTATTTTGAGTAAAGTTACGTGAATTACTCATCTCTGTGTCCTGCGTCTGACTCCGCCTTACCTGCTACACCTAGATGCCTTACACACCTGTTCTTTGTGATTGTCTCCACCCCCTCCCGTTGTCGGGCTTATTTCCACGGTGTATTTATCCTGTGTTTCCTGTCTCTCTGTGCCAGTGTATTTATCCCTGTGTTTCCTGTCTCTCTGTGCCAGTGTATTTATCCCTGTGTTTCCTGTCTCTCTGTACCAGTGTATTTATCCCTGTGTTTCCTGTCTCTCTGTGCCAGTGTATTTATCCCTGTGTTTCCTGTCTCTCTGTACCAGTGTATTTATCCCTGTGTTTCCTGTCTCTCTGTGCAGTGTATTTATCCTGTGTTTCCTGTCTCTCTGTGCCAGTGTATTTAATCCCTGTGTTTCCGTGCTCTCTGTGCCAGTGTATTTATCCCTGTGTTTCCTGTCTCTCTGTACCAGTGTATTTATCCCGTGTTTTCTCGCTGTGCTCTCTGTGCCAGTGTATTTATCCCTGTGTTTCCTGTCTCTCTGTGCCAGTGTATTTATCCCTGTGTTTCCTGTCTCTCTGTGCCAGTTCGTATTGTATGTTTTCAAGTCAACCAGCGTTTTTTCCGTTCGCCTGCTTTTTGCATTCTCCTTTTTCTAGTCCTCCCGGTTTTGACCCTTGCCTGTTTCTGAACTCTGTACCCACCTGCCTGACCATTCTGCCTGCCTTGACCACGAGCCTGTCTGCCACTCTGTACCCGCCTGCCTGACCATTCTGCCTGCCTTGACCACGAGCCTGTCTGCCACTCTGTACCTCCTGGACTCTGATCTGGTTWTGAYCTTTTTGCCTGTACACTTCCATTCTCTTGCCTACCCCTTTGGATTAAYAAACATTATAAGACTCCAAYCATCTGCCTCCTGTGTCTGCATTTGGGTTTYGCCTTGTGCCTTGATAACTATAGGTTACTGGATTCTTCCAATAGCTCTGTACACCTGGATGGGTTTTGACTGGTACGAGACTCTAGCATCTAAATCAGCCTGTCTTAAACCCCAGTCTGTGGACCGATGCTGTCCGTGGAGGAATGCATGCTGGTCCGCGGCATATTTGTCTTGAATATRATTGTTTGTTTTTTTGKTACGTAGCATATTTCACTCAAATKAATACTTGCCGTAGGCCTACTTGCGCAATGCGCTGAACTATGCATGCTGCAGTAAACAAATTGTGTTGCTATGATGAAATATAGCTACACCAATAACATACACACAGAACCTAACCCTGCTGCGCAGCGGGCGCTCTCTCTCT
>NW_019944430.1:24672-37176 GCF_002910315.2 Salvelinus sp. IW2-2015 | reverse complement strand
TCTCATCCGCCTCCTCAGTGCTCTCCTCTCTCTACTTCCTGTTAGACTAACCTAATGGCGGAGTATAGTATATCATCACTCTTTCATGGCCTGCTCTCCTCTCTCTCTCTCTCTCGTTAGCTAACCAAATAGGCCGGTTTAGTCTATGTGCCTGCCTCCTCTCTCTCTCTCTCTCGTAGTAACCAAATGTCCGTTAGTTTATGGCCTGCCTCTCCTCTCTCTCTCTCTCTGCGTTAGCTAACCAATGGCCGTGTTATGCGCCTGCTCTCCTCCTCTCTCTCTCCTGTTGCTAACCAAAATGGCCGTTAGTCATGGCTGCTGCTCTCCCTCTCTCTCTCTCTGGTTAGCAACCAAATGTCGTTTCTGTGTCTAATTGGCACTTCGCTCTCTCTCTCTCTCTCTCTCTCTGTTAGCTAACCAAATGTCCGAGTTATCGGGCTCTGCTCTTCTCTCTCTCTCTCTCTTGTTAGCTAACCAAATGTCCGTTAGTCGTCATGGCCTCCTCCGCTCTCCTCTCTCTCTCTCTCTCTGTTAGCTAACCAAATGTCGTCCGTTAGTCATGGCCTGCTCTCCCTCTCTCTCTCTCTCTGTTAGCTAACAAATGTCCGTTAGTCATGGCCTGCTCTCCTCTCTCTCTCTCTCTGTTAGCTAACCAAATGGTCCGTTAGTCATGGGCCTCCTCTTTCTCTCTCTCTCTGTTAGCTAACCAAAAGGCCGTTAGTCTGGCCTCCCTCTCTCTCTCTCTCTCTCTGTTAGCTAACCAAATGGCCGTTAGTCAATGTCGCATGCTCTTTGTCTCTCTCTCTCTCTCTCTGTTAGCTGTACAGTTAGTTACAGTGGTTGTACAGCTGCTTAATAAATTCTGCAGTCAAACTTGTTCATGATGTAATCCCACATTKTTTAACTGGACAAYAGTTCAACATTCACCTTCTGCTTACTTGATTTCTGATCAAGGCTACTATGTACATTATGCGCTGGGAGTGCAGCCCCCCCCCTGTGTCTTCTGCTGGAAAGAAGATGATTCACTGATAAATGTTTAATCCAAATGTAGCCAGAAGAATGATATTAACAGACGCAGCAGGTGGTTTCTTCAGGAGAGAAGAAATACAATAATTCAAGTCATCAATACCAATAATGACGTAGATGTAAAAGGATAATATGCATGAACATAAAGGCTATAATATTCATAATAATAATAATAAGGAATGTTTACATGAACGTAATGATAGACATTACAGGCAAATACACTTAATAATTGTCTGGGAAATATACATAAGTATTACCATCATTGTAAATATGAATTTGTTCTTAACTGACTTAACTTACTTAGGTGGTGTAGGTGACCAAATACTTATTTTCCACCATAATTTGCAAATAAATTCATAAAAAAAATTAAATTTTTAATTTGATTTTCTGGATTTTTTTCCCTCATTTTGTCTGTCATAGTTGAAGTGTACCTATGACGAAAATTACAGGCCTCTCTCATCTTTTTAAGTGGGAGAACTTGCACAATTGGTGGCTGACTAAATACTTTTTTGCCCCACTGTACTAAACATGTAAACATATGTTAGCCGTAATAATAAACTATGTCACTAGGGAGCAGGAGAGCACTGTAAGGACTCTGAATTACTGACTACCATGAATCAATCAAATGTATTTAAAAAGCACTATTTTACATCAGCAGATGTCACAAGGTGATTATGCAGAAACCCAGCCTAAAACCTCAAAGAGCAAGCAATGCAGATGTAGAAGCACGGTGGCTAGGATAAACTCCCTAGGAAGGTAGGGAACCTAGAAAGAAACCTAGAGAAGAACCAGGCTCTGAGGGGTGGCCAGTCCTCTTCTGGCTGTGCCGGGTGGAGATTATAAGAAGATATGGCCATTAAGGCCAAATTGTTCTTCAAGATGTTCAAACGTTCATAGATGACCAGCACGGTAAGAAAATAATCACAGTGGTTATAGAGGGTGCAACAGGAGAAAATGACATTTGGGAGAAAATGACATGACATTTTTCATAGCCAAGCATTCAGAGATTGAGACAGCAGGTGCAGGAGAAGGTAGCACGTCCGGTGAACAGGTCAGGGTTCCATAGCCGCAGGCAGAACAGCAGAAACTGGAACAGCAGCACGACCAGGTGGACTGGGGGCAGCCAGGAGTCATCAGGCCAGGTATTCCTGATGCATGGTCCTAGCGCTCARGGAGGGCAGGGAGAGAGCAAGAGATGGGAGAAATAGAGGGAACAACAGAACACCAGATAGGACAGACTGACMCTAGCCCCCCGGCACATAGACTATTGCAGCAAAGATACTGGAGACTGAGACAGGGGTGGGTCGGGGGACACTGTGGCCCYGTCCGACGATACCCCCAGACAGGGCCAAACAGGCAGGATATAACCCCACCCACTTTACTAAAGCACAGCCCCCACACCACCAGAGGGATATCAACAGACCTCAAATGTACTACTCTGAGACAAGACTGAGTATAGCACCACCAACATCCACAGAGGCTTCCTTCTCTGCCCCCCTGAAGGACAGTCTGTTACTCACTCATCTCTCTCTGTAGTAACCAAATGTCGTTAAGTCATGGCCTGCTCTCCTCTCTCTTTCTCTGTTAGCTAACCAAATGGCCGTTAGTCATGGCCTGCTCTCCTCTCTCTCTCTCTTGTTAGCTAACCAAATGTCCGTTAGTCATGCCTGCTCTCCTCTCTCTCTCTCTCTGTTGCTACCAAATGTCGTTAGTCCATCGGCCTGCTCTCTCTCTCTCTCTTCTCTGTTAGTCAACCAAATGTCCGTTAGTCATAGGCGCTGCTCTCTCTCTCTCTCTCTCTGTTAGCTAACCAAATGGCCGTTAGTCATGGCTCTTGCTCTTCTCTCTCTTCTCTCTGTTAGCTAACCAAATGTCCGTTAGTCATGGCTCTTCTCCCTTCTCTCTCTCTCTGTTAGCTACCAAATGTCGTTAGTCACTGGCCGCTCTCCTCTCTCGTCTCTCATCCCTGTTAGCTAACAAATGGCCGTTAGTCATGGCCTGCTCTCTCTCTCTCTCTGTTGTAACCATAATGGCGTAGTCATGGCCTGCTCTTTTCTCTCTCTCTCTCTGTTAGCTGTACAGGTTTAGTTACAGTGGTTGTAAGCTCTTAATATAATTCTGACAGTCATACTGTGTTCATGATTGTACATCCCACAGTTTTTTAATGGACAATAGTTCAAACATTCACGCTTCTGGCTTACTTGATTTCTGATCAAGGCTCACTATGTACATATGCCGTGGGAGTGCAGCCCCCCCCTGTGTCCTTCTGCTGGAAAGAAGATGAGATTCAACTGATAAATGTTTAATCCAAATGTAGCCAGAAGAATGATTTAAGACAGCAGCAGGGTTGGTTTTCTTAGGAGAGAAAAAATAATAATTCCAAGTCATCAATACCAAATCAATGAACGTAGACTGTAACAGGATAATATGCATGAACTAAGGCTAATAATATCATAATAATAATAATAGGACATGTTTACATGAACGTAATGATAAGACTTACAGGCCAAATACACTTAATAATTGTTCGGAAATATACTAAGTATTCATCATTGGTAAACTAAGAATTTGTTCTTAACTGACTTAACTGAAAATTTAACAAAAATTATTACCAGTGGGCGCAAAAAAAGTATTTAGTGCAGCCACCAATTTGTTCAAGTTCTCCCACTTAAAAGAATGAGAGGCTGTAATTTTCATCATAGGTAACTTAACTATGACAGAAACAAAATGAGGAAAAAAATCAAAATCACATTGTAGGATTTTTAATGAATTATTTGCAAATTATGGTGGAAAATAATATTTTGGCGTCACCTACAAACAAGCAAGATTTCTGGCTCTCACAGCTTGTAACTATTCTTTAAGAGGCTCCTCTGTCCTCCACTCGTTACCTGTATTAATGGCCACCTGTTTGAACTTGGTTATCGTATAACTAATAGCACCTGTCCACAACCTCAACAGTCACCACTCCAAACTCCACTATGGCCAAGACCAAAGAGCTGTACAAGGACACCAGAACAAATTGCTCAGACTAGCACCAGGGCTGGGAAGAGATGAATATTCTGAATAGGTAGAGCTCGTATAGCTTGGTTTGATGAATCAACTGATGCGATGCAATTATTAGGAATGGCAAGACATACAAGCACCACTGATTAATCTCCCTCCGGATCATGGGGCTCACGCAAGATCTCACTCCGGGGCGCAATAATGATCACATAGAACCGGTGAGCAGTAATACCAGACACACGGGGGGACCTAGTTGAAAGACCTGCAGAGAGCTTTGGTGACCAAACGCTAACTAGCCTACGTCATCCAGTCAAGGGCACTTGAGAGATGAAACAGTGGCTGGGTCCTGTTCAGCATGAACATGATCCCAAAACACACCGCACCGGTATGCATCGGGTGGCTTCGTACAGAGCATTTCGAAGGTCATGGAGTGGCCTAGCAGTTCCCATGATGCTTCAACCCCCATAGACACTTTTTTGGAGGGAGTTTGAAAGTCCGTGTTTGCCCATGGAGGAATGGCCACCATACCAGCAACAGTGTGTGAAACCTTGTGAGACTTACAGAAACGTTTGACCTCTGTCATTGCCAACAAAGGGTAATATAACAAAGTATTGAGATAAACTTATGTTTCTGAGCAATACTTATTTTCCACCATAATTTGCAAATAAATTCATTAAAAATCTACAGTGTGATTTTTACTGGATTTTTTTCTCTCATTTTGTCTGTCATAAGTTGAAGTGTACCTATGAAGAAAATTCAGGCCTCTCTCATCTTTTAAGTGGAGAACTTGCACAATTGGGCTGACTAAATATTTTTTGCCCACTGTACTAACATCGTTAAAAACATATGTTAGCCGTAATAATAAACTATGTCACTAGGGAGCAGAGAGAGCACTGTAACAGGATCTCTGAATTACTGACTACCATGAATCTAATCAAATGTATTTAAAAAGCACTATTTTACATTCAGCAGATGTCACACAGGTATTATGCAGAAACCCAGCTAAAACCTCAAAGAGCAAGCAATGCAGATGTAGAAGCCCGGTGGCTAAGATAAATCCCCTAGGAAGGTAGGGAACCTAGAAAGAAACCTAGAGAAAACCAGGCTCTGAAGGGTGGCCAGTCCTCTTCTGGCTGGCCGGGTGGAGATATAAGAAAGATATGGCCATTAAGGCCAAATTGTTCTTCAAGATGTTCAAACGTTCATAGATGACCAGCACGGTAAGAAAATAATCACAGTGGTTATAGAGAGGTGCAACAGGAGAAAATGACATTTGGGAGAAATGACATGACTTTTTCATAGCCAAGCATTCAGAGATTGAGACAGCAGGTGCAGGAGAAGGTAGCACGTCCGGTGAGACAGGTCAGGGTTCCATAGCCGCAGGCAGAACAGCAGAAACTGGAACAGCAGCACGACCAGGTGGAACTGGGGGCAGCCAGGAGTCATCAGGCAGGTATTCCTGATGCATGGTCCTAGCGCTCAAGGAGGGCAGGGAGAGAGCAAGAGATGGAGAAATAGAGGGAACAGAAACCCAGATAGGACAGAGCTGACCTAGCCCCCCGGCACATAGACTATTGCAGCAGAACTGGAGACTGAGACAGGGGTGGGTCGGGGGACACTGTGGCCCCGTCCGACGATACCCCCAGACAGGGCCAAAACAGGCAGGGATATAACCCACCCACTTTAACTAAAGCACAAGCCCCCACACCACCAGAGGGATATCAAACAGACCTGCAATGTACTACTCTGAGACAAGACTCTAGTATAGCACCACCAACATCCACAGAGGCTTCCTTCTCTGCCCCCCCTGAAGGACAGTCTGTTACTCACTCACCAGTCAGCACCATTTTAGCCTGCTAGTCACCAGCCATCTCTAGGCCTCAGCTCGCACTCACCGCCCCCAGCTCTAGCCTCAGCCAGCCCACCAGCTCTAGGGCTCAGCCAGCCCCATCTCTAGGGCTCAGCTAGTCAATCAGCCAGCCCCCAGCTCTAGGCCTAAGCCAGCCTCCAGCTCTAGGGCTCAGACAGCCCCCAGCTCTAGACCTCAGCGCAGCCCCAGCTCTAGGGCTGCTCAGCAGCCCCAGCTCTAGGCCTCAGCCAGCCCCCAGCCCTAGGGCTCAGCCACCCCAGCTTCTAGACCTCAGCCAGCCCCCAGCTCTGTCACCTGGTGACCTCCAACAGGCTCTGTGCATCTGGTAACTCCAAACAAATCAAATCAAATCGTATTTGTCACATGCACCGAATACAACAGTGAAGATGTGTTGCTGCCATGCGTGATGTTGTTCCTTAGGTCTTCTTTATGTAGTGTTGCGGTGTCTCTCTTGTCGTGATGTGTGTTTTTGTCCTGTATTTTTTTGAATCCCAGCCCCCGTCCCACAGCAGTCCTTTTTTGCCTTTTGTAAATAGGAAAATTTGTTTCTACTGCCTAGCCTAGTTAATAAAGGTTAATCAATTATGGGGTGAAAGCTATGAAGTTTTAAAGGAAAGCCATTTTTAATGTAAACTCAATTAAAATTAATTGAACATCACCAAAGTCAAAGAAATACAAAGGTAATTGCCGTTGATTTGAGCAGAGGAGTTCCCAATAACCAATATGAACAAGTACAATTGGCTGTATTCAGGGAATACGGGTTGGAAGCTATTGATGTTTGCTTGAAGTGTTTATGTCATGTGCAAAAATATAAATATACATTTTTAAAAAGTTTAAAACACTAAAGGCCTGGATTCTCTGAACAATGTCAAATTGGTTTGACTTCTCTTAACCCAGGGGTTCCCATTCCGTCAGGTTTTAAAATATTACATTTATCATATCTCCGTCATGTTCCGTTTGAGGTATTGACAAGCAAAGTCAGAGTTCTTTAACGTTCTCCTAGGATAGGGGCAGCATTTGTCTCACGTTTTGGAATGAAAGCATCCCCAAATGTTCAATCTGGCCAGCGTACTCATCCACTAGAAGATAAGATAGGCATATTATTAGTAGATTGGATTGAAACACCATTTAGATTTCAAAACTGTTGATAATCAGCTTCTGTGATATATGACTATAGATGACATTATATTAGCAGCAGCGAAACCAGAGTGACGAAATCTCATTTTTGTTTTTGAGGTCTCTCATCTTTTGTCCAATGGTTCTTCCTTTGGAATAAAAATTTTCTAATTGACTTTCTTGAGTTCCTACGCTTCCTGGAATGTCACTAAGATCTTAGGGAAATATGTTGGGGGTTTTTCTCTTTGTGTAATGCAAAGTATGGCCATGCTTGGACAGAGGGGTCAGTCGAATGTCCTGTTGTGTTAGAGGGCGCATGACCAGAAGGTATGCTACAGTTTCGTGGTTTAAATCCTGTATGTGAATACACAGATCCCCGCCGACTTCGTATAAATTTTTTTGATTAGTTGTACAAGCTTTAAACCAATACTATAAGTTGTAATCAGAAAGTAGGTTGAAATATGTATTTGGGTTGGCAAAGTTGACAGGTACCACTTATATGAATTTTGTAGTCACGTTTGAGCATTGTGGAAGCGGTGTTGTTTGGAATCAAAGGCGCGCAACATAAAATGGAGCACTTTGTGATATAGATCGGACGGGAACTATTAATCACAGATAGGACATTTTTGTGATGTTTTAGTGGGACATATTTGGGACGGCCTAACGAACGAGAGCTCGTAAAGTTCAATGGCTGAATTATATTTGTGTTTATTTCTGGGTTGTTTTGTGTCACGCCGCAGGGTTCGAAATAGCTTCTCTCTTTTTGTTACTAATGGTGGCTATCGTCAGATATAGTCATCGTTTGCTTACGCCTGAAGAAGTCCCTATTTGAATTCGTGTACCATTGTTGGTCTGGACGTTCCACAACCGCAGTGTGATGCTTTTAATGTTGGGTGTTTTCATGTATGATCTTAATGAACAGTTATTTCTTTTACCAAGCATAGTATGTATTTGAAATTTGGGTCGCCTCTGCGGCATCTTTCTCCTGGCTCTTTTTGGCAAGTAATGGCCAGTACGCGTTCGCTAACGCCATTTTGGGATATAAATATGGAACTTGTACGGCTGAAATTATCAGTTATTTAACATCAATCTATGAGTTGTATACGAGTAAGTCTCATCGAAGGTTCGATGAAGTCCAGGTATGATTCATGTTTTAACTCTATTTATGCTTTTTGTTACTCTCCTCCTGTCTGCTGGATTAAAGTGCTGTCCTTTTTCTGTGGCTATTAGACTGGACCTAAACACAGTATGCGCATAGGGTGTTGCTTGCGCGCCTATATATCCTTTTTGTACAATCAAGACATCGTTGCGGTCTGGATTCAAAGCAAGTCGTAGGCTGTCTAATTTGGCTGTTTTCACTTTAGGTTGTGACCTATCATGAAAGTTAGATTTTTATAGCTTAATTTATTTGATTTGGCGCTCTGCATTTTTACTGCTTTTTGGCCAAGTGGGACGTTATAGCCGTCCCACATAGTCCAGAGAATTAACCATATGCGCGCTAACTCACTGGCATTGGGACTGTGAAATACTAGTTCCTACCGGGTAATGACCCAGTCAGGCGCTGAAGAAGGTCTGTCCCTCGTCTTAATATGGGTCTAGATCCATTGCAGGCTGATAGAATAGTGATCACTTGCAAACTTTCTCTGTTAGAACAAAGAATAAATGCTGAAATGGGTGTTCCTCTACATTTTTTCTGAGTTTATTAACTGGTATACGGATTCTGAATATAATGTTCTGTGTATTACTCTGGAGGATTGGCTGATAATAGGAGTTTACTCGGCCAGATTCTGATAAAGCGGAGGGTAATACTGGAGATTCTGATAAATCGGAGTATTAGCTGGAGATGAATCGAAAGCGGAGGTATTACTGGGAGGATTCTGTATAAATGGGAGTATTACTGGAGATCTGAATAAACAGGGAGTATACTGGAGATTCTGATAAACGGAGTAATTACTGGAGATTCTGAGAATAACCAGGAGTATTACTGAGATTGTGTCTGATACAAACGGAGTATTACTGGAGATTCTGATAAAAGCGGAGTATTACTGGAGGATTCTGAATAAAGCGGAGTTATTAAACTGGAGATTCTGAAAACGGTAGTATTACTTGGAGATTCCTGTATAACAACATGGAGTATTAATCTGCGGAGATTTCTGATAGAACGGAGTATATACTTGGAGATTCTGATAAAACGGAGTTATTACTGGAGATTCGTGATACACGGCCGAGTATTACTGGACGATTCTGATAACGAGTTATTACGGAAGTATCTCGGATAAACGGATGATATTACCTGGAGGAATTTCATAATTACGATGTAACTGTTCTGAACGGATCCTGGTATTACTGGAGATTCTATATTAAACGTGAGTATTACTGGAGATTCCTGTAAACGGAGTATTCCTGGAGTTCTGATAAAACGGAGTATTACTATGGAGATTCTGATGAAACGGAGTATTACTGGATCGTTTCTGATAAACGGAGTATTTGAGATTCTGATAACGTGGTATTTACTGGAGATTACTGCATAGAACGGAGGCCACAGATGGGTTCCTACTTCCGCTTTTTTGAAGATTCCATGTTCCTTGGCAGACACCCTGGACTACACCAATGCACAACAACATTCCTCGATTGCAAACAACCAAAGGCTCTTGTAAGAAGCCATCCAGCACGCTGAATAGAGTATTTCTCCAATTCTCCCGATCTCTATTCATCCATATAATATTCATTCTCCGTCTCTATCTCAATGACCGTCTCTATTTCACCATCTCTATTCATCTGTCTCTATTCAATTATCTCCGTCTCTATTCTTCCCGGCCTCTAATTCTCATATCGTCCTCTTATTCATATTCCCGTCTCTTCATCCGTACTCTATTCATTCGTCTCTATTCATACCTCTCTATTTCCTTTCGTCTCTATTCAATCCGTCTCTTATCCATCTCTATTCATCCCGTCTCTATTCATTCTATTGCATCCGTTCTCTATCATCCGTCTCTCTATTTCATCCGTCTCTATTATCCGTCTTACATCCGTCTCTATTCATCCGTTCTATTCATTCCGTCTCTATTATTCGTCTCTATTCACCCGTCTCTATTTCATTCGTCTCTATTACATTCGTCGTCTATTCATCCGTTCTCTATCCTCCGTCTCTATCCATCCACCTCTATTCATTCCGTTCTATGTCTATCCGTTCTATTCATCCGTCTCTATTATCCGTCTCTATTCCATCCGTCTCTATCTCATCGTCTCTATTCATCCGTCTCTATTCATCCGTCTCTAATTCATCCGTCTTATTCATACCGTCTTCTAATCCATACGTCTTATCCATCCGTCTCTATCCATTCCGCTCTATCCATGTTCTATCCATCGTCTCTATTCATTCGTCCTTCTATTCATTCGTCTCTATTCATCGTCTCTTTCATCGTCCTATTCCATATCCCGTCTCTATCCATTCACCTCTATTATTTCATTTCTATTCATCTTATCATTCGTCCTCTATCCATCCGTCTCTAATTGCATCCTCTATTCCATCCGTCTCTTCCCATTCGTTCTATTCAATCTCTATTCGATTCGTCTCTATTCTCCGTCTCTATTCATTTCTCTATTCATCATCCATCTCTATTCATCTCTATTCAATCTCTATTCATTCTCTATTCAATTCGTCTCTATCCCATCCGTCTCTATCCATCCGTCTCTATTCAATCCGTCTCTATTCATCGTCTCTATTTCATTCGTCTCTATTCATCGTCTCTATTCATTCGTCTCTATCCATTCACTCTATCATCTATAGTTCATCTCTATTACATTCGTCTCTATCCATCTCTATCATTCCGTCTCTATCCATTCGTCTCTATTCCATCTCTATTATTCGTCCCTATTCATCCCGTTCTATTCATTTCGTCTCTATGCCTTCTCTAATTCATCTCTAGTTCATCTCTATTCATCTCTATTATCGTCTCTATCCCCGTCTCTATTCATCTCTATTTCATCTTCTCTCCATTCGTCTCTATTCATTCGCTCTTATTCATTCGTCTCTATTTCATCCCGTCTCTATTCATTCCGTCTCTATTCTCGTCCTCTATTCATCCGTCTCTATCTCAATCCGTCTCTATTATCGTCTCTATCCAATCCGTCTCTATTCAATTCTCTATTCATTTTCACTCTATCCATTCATCTCTATCCATACCCGTCTCTATCCATCGTCTCTAATCCATCCCGTCTCTAATCCATCCCTCTTATCATCCGTCTCTCATCCATCCGTCTTCCTATCCTCCGTCCTTCTAATCAATACCGTCGTCTATCCATTCGTCTCTAATCATCGTCTTCTTATCCATACCGTCTCTATCATAGCACGTACTCTATTCATTCCGTCTCTTTCATCCGTCTTATTCATCCGTCTCTACCTTCATCGTTCTCTATTCAATACCAATATACAGATGGGCGAGATACAGTATTTGCATACACTGCTGATTTTGCCCAGCTTTTCCTACTGTACAAAAGCATGTAGACGGTCTGGTCATTTTTAGGCATAGTTACACTTCAACTGTTGAGAGACCGGAATCTAATAACAAAAATCCAGAAATCACAATTGTATGATTAAAAAAAAGGTGGTTAAAAGCTAATGGTACCTAACATAACATCATTTTATCATTATTGGTTCTTATTTTAAACCTGCATATTTAGCTAAAAGAAATCCAGGTTAGCAGGCATTAATTAACCAGGTGAAATTGATGATACACTATCCTCTTGCGTTCATTGCCACCGCAGAGTCAGGGTAATACAACAGTTTGGGCCGTCTGGCCTCATTGCGAAACCTATTTTGCCATCATTTACATATTATGACATAACATTGAAGGTTGTGCAAATGTAACAGGAATATTTAAGACTGATGGATGCCCACCCGTTAGATAAAATACGGAGCGGTCCGTATTTCACTGCAAAGAATAAATGTTTTGCTTTTCGAGATGATCAGTTTCCGGATTCGACCATAATTAATGACCTAAGGTCGAATTTCTGTGGTGTTTATTATGTTATAATACAGTGTCTTTTGATTTGATAGAGCAGTCTGCACTCGCAGCGGCCTCGATGCCGGCACCCAGCACAGGCCGTAGCATTCATTCCCACAGCACTTTCATGTGTTTTGCCAGCAGCTCTTCGCAATGCTTTCAAGCATTGGCTGTTTTATGATTCAAGCCCATCAACTCTCCGAGATTAAGCTGGTGTAACCGATGTGAAAATGGCTAGCTAGTTAGCGGGGTGCGCGCTAAGCGTTTCAAACGTCACTGCTCTGAGACTTGATAGTAAGTTGTTCCCCTTGCTCTGGAATGGTAACGCTGCTGTCGAGGGTGGCTGTTTTGTCGATGTGTTCCTGGTTGCAGCCCAGGCTAGCGGCGGAGGAGAAGGGATGGAAGCTATACTGTTTCACACTGGCAATAACTAAACGTTGCTATAAGAACACCCAATAGTCAAATGTATATGAAATACAAATC